>NW_015540926.1:632453-638908 GCF_001515605.1 Sinocyclocheilus anshuiensis
AAAATATTAATAATAATAATATATTATTATTATTATTATTATTATTATTCAAAATGCCTAGGTTTCTCATGATCAGTGAAATATTTAGTCATTAACTGAAATGGAAAAAAAAAAAAGAAATATAAAATAACAATAAATGAAATGAAATGAAATAGATAAACACGTAAACTAAACAAAAATTTAAATATAAATAGTTTAAGTTAAAATAACTTTCATTTGAATAACTAAAATTACTAACTGGAAGTAAATAAAACTGCACTGTTTGAGTTCATATTGAGATCTCTGGCTTTTGATTGCAGACCTCTCAGATATGAGCAGAGTTTGAGATATTATTGAGATCTCTTTTCAAGCAATGTGAGATTACTGAGGGTTTTCTTCAAAGAAAGCTATTGCATGCAGATGTTTGTTTTTGCTTTTTATGTCTTGGAGAAACCGAGATATAAAAGAGGTGTCGCTGGTAATTTTCTGTCTTCCTGTTTAGTAAAGTTCATGAACTGTTTGTTTTATGATTGGTTTTGATGATTGATTCTCTCACACTGATGATAACAGGAGCTTGATCTCAGCAGCTCATGTTTTATTGTCTGTTCAATCTGTTCAGGCCACTGCGGGACAAAGCGAAAAGCAGCCAACGCGCTTAAACGTGTTTCTGGACCGCAGTCAGGTCAGGAAATGAAATCAATAGAAAATTAACCTCACTAACACAGAAACATTCATCCAGATCGAGTGTTTGCTGCGACCAGCAGGCGGCGCTGTTCACTCAGGCTTCAGTAATGCTGTTATGAAACATGATTGTACTGTACATGCTGCAGTCAGTCAGACGATGAGAAACGCCACTGAAAACATCTCTCAACATTTTAAGCTGCTTAAACTCCGTGTTTGGATTATTTGACACATCTGTGTGGATTATGAAGCGTATGCCGCAGGTCTGCGCCGGGATCCAGCTGTGCTGCGTTTCTGTACACACAGAGACACACACTCACATACACACACAGACACACACAAACACACACACACACACACACACACACACACACACACCTTGTACAATGATCAGAGAGCAACATCCACGCTACTGCTGCACTGCTTCACCGTGGATGGATCAATAATAATAATAATAATTTAACATTAAATAATAATAACAATAATTATTCAACATTACATAATATTAATGATCATTCTGCATTAATAATAATAATAATATTATAACATAATGTGTAAAATAATAATAATATAGATATTAAATAATAGTAACAATAATTATTCAACATTAAATAATAATAATAGTATAACATAATGTATAAAATAATAATAATATAGATATTAAAGAATAATAACAATAATTATTCAGCATTAAATAATAATGATCATTCAGCATTAAATATAATAATAGTAATTATTATTGTTATTATTATTGTTGTTTAATATATTTAATAACAATCCATGTGTCTGCTGAACGTGAATGCAATGGATGTATTAATAATGTATAATAATGTATAATGTCTAAAAAATGTATTAGTAGTAGTATTTATTAGTAGTAAGTAATTATTATTATTATTATTATTTCATGTAATTAATACAGTGCAGACTACAATTACTTTTTTATTGATTACATGATTGCATATTAGTCACATGACATGCAGATAAACAGGTATAATATTTCATATTTTTTTACAAAGTTGTATTTAAAAAAAAAAATTATGATTTAATTAATTATTAGCTTTTCATTAAAAAGCAGTTTGGGAAACTTTGACGTAATATCATGTTTAATGCACTTCATGTCAATAATAACGACGAATGGAATATGTTTTCTTTCTCTTTGTATTTTTGTATCAATATGGTACAATATTAAATCAATGCAATAAACGAGTTAGGTCAAAAGTAATCTAAAATTACTGCGATTATATTACCTGAAACATGTAATATAATGGATTGCGTTACTGACTACAATTTCTGGAATCAGTAATGGACTGCTTTTTGTTAGTAATCTACCCAGCTCTGACGGTAATAAATATTTATTTCAACACATTTAAAGTTATATATCGTCAATTTAAAGTCCAAAATAAAATGTGTCCCATCTAATTTATAAATCCCTGTTATAGATCTTATTGTGAAGAATCCATTATACTAATTTTTGTCCTTTTCAGAGCTTGAAAGCCTCAGTCTCTCTTCACTTTCATTGTTAGGAGAAGAAAAAGAAAACGTCTAGTGTTCCACAGAAGAACGTCAGTCATACAGGTTTAGAACAGCATGAGGGTAAGTTTCATTTCTGGGTGAACTGTCCCTTTAACAGTGAACTAGTTTAGTGCCATAACAAGTCATTTGACTTTGTTTTTTTCAGACTTTCGTTTAATACTGTGACCTTTTGGTGACCTCTCATACTGCCTGGTTTGACGTTTTGACCTCTTGTGGTCAATGTGCTACAATAGAGCTGCTCACCGAAGCTGCATTTATTTAACCAAAAATGCAGTAAAAATCTGAAATATTATTACAATTTAAAATATCTGTTTTCTATGTGAATATCTGTTAAACTGTAATTTATTCCTGTGATCAAATCTGTATTTTCAGCATCATTACTCCAGTCTTCAGTGTCACATGATCTTCAGAAATCATTCTAATATGCTGATTTGCTGCTCAACAAACATTTCTGATTATTATCAATGTTGAAAACAGTTGTGCTGCACAATATTTTTGTGGAAACCGTGATGCATTTTATTTTTCAGGATTCACAGATGAACAGAAAGTTTAAAAGAACAGCGTTTATTTGAAATAGAAATCTTTTATAACATTATAATATCTTTACTGACACTTTTGATCAATTTAATGCAACCTTACTAAATAAAAGTATTAATTTCTTTTTTTTTTTCTTTTTTTAATCCCAATCTTTTGAACAATAGTCGGATGCTCTCTATGTAGGCAGCTCGTTAGGTTTCGGAACAAACCCATCCACATATTAGCCCACTCTCGTTTATCCAAAGCTTTTGTCTGTTCTTCTGTAAAAGCAAAAGCGCTCAGGAGAGAAGCACTCTGACAGAAAGCACATCTCCTGATAAAAATATCCCAGCATGCCGTGTTTGTATACGGCTGCGTGACCCCGATGAAGGATGACAGTGCACTAAAAGCCCATGCACACCAATCTAAATATAAACACGTTTAGGGTTCGTGAAAGCATCAGCGAATGCTGCAAATACACGGCACCTGGTGCAATAAATGTGCAACAAAACATTTTGATGCATTACTGTATATACAGTTAAAAGGTTAGTTCACCCAAAAATGAAAATTAGCCCATAAATTACTCACTCTCAAGTCATCCTAGGTGTATAGGGGAATGACGTATGAGTTCAGCGCTGCGCATGCGCCGGTGAGTCTCGTGAAAACCAGCGTTTGTTTACAGGAGCAAAGGAAGCAAAGTTTCCTTACTTTAGCAAAGGAAAACCAGTCTCCTCTTGGCTTATATCGAAATCGTCCGACATTCTTCTTTACAAATCCTCGTTTTGTACTTCTAATTAGTGACCGTTGTTTTGTTTTGATCTCTCCGCTGCGCTTCTGCGTTCGTCACTTCATACGTCATGCTCCCGGAGCTGCTTCTGTGTACAACAGTGAGCGCAAGCTACATTAAAGTGATTATTACGTTTTGAATATGGATATAAACGCATCGATTCGCTACAGGAGGCCTTTGTTCACCCCCTGGGGCCATGTGAGACATTTTTTTTTATGGATGGGCTCTTTTTATTTAACTGCTTTTGGACTGATGCATGCAACACCCGCTGAGTGGCATTAAACAGCTTGAAAGATCAAAGGCAATTTTTAATATAACTCCGACTGGATTCGTCTGAAAGAAGAAAGTCATATACACCTAGGATGCCTCGGGGGTGAGTAATTTATGGGATAATTTTCATTTTTGGGTGAACTAACCCTTTAAGGGCCGATTTTGGGAGTCTGAAATGATGCAGGTATGGAAACGAATGCTATTTTTAAACAGCCTACTTTAGACTTTCTAACTAGTGCATGACGTCCAGCCAAACCGTGACCCTCGGCTTAATTCCTGACACTGAGCTGGTGTTCAGGACGTTAACTGTTCGCGGGGGAAACGAACGTCTGCAGCATCAGGTCAACATTCACCAGGCACACAGCCAAACGCTTCAGCCAGAGAGGAAGAGGAAAGAGAAACGCACAGCGTTTAGTTCCTTTAGTGCGTCATCGACGCTAGAAACCGAAGCCGTTTATGACACCCCAGAGGAGAGATTCTCATTGTTTCTGTCTCTTATTCAATCTGATGGTTTCTTCTTCGTTTTAGATATTTAAAAAAAAAAAATCTTATTCTTACCGTTTTGTTTTTCAGTAAAATTTCTAAACATTCTTAAATCAAGATGCATTTACTTGAGAAGTGAAATGGCATAAAATATTAAGTCTTGTTTTCTAAAGTAAATAAATATATAATGCAATGAATAAAATATTGAAATTAAGTGATCTGCCAATGGGGTCAGAAAAAATAATCTTGTTTTCTATTTAAATTAAATAAATAAAAATTCTGAGCCTATTTGCAGATTTTTCAGGAAACATACTCCAATAATCTTCATTTTATACTGTGTTTTTTATACATTTTATACTTAATGTGATGAACGACATACACAGTCTTAAGTTAAAAAAGCACACTATAAAAATGATAAAATATAAAATATTATAAAACATTTTTTTCAATTAATGTTTTATTTGTTTACCTGTCATGTGACATAACCAACTTTAATAAACATGTAAATGTTGTTAAATTATTGAATATTAATTACATTGAAATTAATTACATCAAGTTAAATCAAAACTACTTAAAAAGTAAAATAAAAAAATCTGTAATATTAATAATTAATAAAACACTAATAGATATTTAAAAATTATTTTTAATACATTTAATACATATTTTATGTGTGCACCTGCAAGTCATGTGATCATTAATTGACATTAGAGAACCATGAACATGCAAATGTATTATTAAATTATTGAAATATTACCTTAATATCTCAGTAAGTCTTCAAGAAAATATTTTTTACTCAAATGGGTTAAATATCTGCCAACGGAGTCAGAAAAAAAATCTTTCTGAGCTTATTTGCAGATTTTTGTTCTAAGTATAAACTCACTTTATTTTGATTCATTGTTCAAAAAAAAAAACGTAATATCTAGTCATTTTGTGTCTCGGGTAAATACGTCTTGATTTAAGAATATTTAGGTGTTTGAACTGAAAAACAAGTCAAAAATACTGAGGAAGAAAATCATTTCTTGCAGTGTGTAAGCTGCTTTTTCTAACCAAGAACATTTGAAACAACATTTATTCATTTGCTGTTTTCATTTAAGGTGACTTGCATTGCATTGAAGGTTAATTATGCTCTACAGAAACAATTTCAGACACATTATAATGAACAAACTCTTCACTTTTTTCTGTTTCATTTCAAAGGCTGAGTCAGTTTGTTCGGAAAGTTCATTTAAGTGAATCAATTCCTTAAAGGATTCACCTCTTCAAGTCCCTGCTGTGCAGTATTTTAGCAGACGCTTTTATAGACTTACAAATGAGAAATACTACAAGCGATTCATCTTAAAGAGGCGAGAGGCGCGTGCAATTTAAAGTTTCAAACATCATCTATACAAGCTAAAACAAAAGAGGGATTTAAGAAACAGTAAAAGCAGAGAAGAAGAGTTTTTTGAAGAGTAGCTCTTATTTATTACACTGGAACTGCGTAGTGAAATGTTGCTGTATGTGTGTATAGTATAAGATAGTATAGCATAGTATAAGAGATACTCTTTAAAACAACTTTTACATGATTTTTCTATATGTGTGTGTGTGTTTGTAGTTTTGTTTAAATAGATGCATGTTTTATATGCATATATGTGTGTTTATATTTTTATTTTGTGTGAATTTATTTGTTAAAATGTTTGTTTGATCAAAGTTTTGAAACACAAAAAAAGTGCTGATTGATATTTTTTCTTCTAGGGTTTCCTGAAAATATCAGTTATTTTTTGATAGATGGATGGATGACTAGAAAATTAATGGAAGTTCATTGGATTAAAGGTATGAGAAACCTGACCTTCATTCAGAAACTATCAATGTGCCAGAAAAATGACATCAGTTATTTTTTTTTATGTAAAACTTTGTCCCCTTAAATAGCTTCAATGTATTTGGCTACTTTCTTTTTGTACAATTTATCAGTTTGTAGTGTAGTTGATCTAAAAGTGTAGCTGGACTGTGATTTGACTTTAAACTTAAAAAACGACAGTTTTAAATTGGATTCTTCAGCACTGATGACTTTCTACCTTCACTAAAACGACTCGTGCTGGTTTTCTGTTTTGTCTTCAGTTCTGCTGTGGTTGTATGTAGTAAGCATGATATTTTTTGTCATGCGTCAGAGAAGTGTGTGCGTGTGTGTGTGTGTGTGTGTGTGTGCGTGTGTGCGTGCATGTGTGTAAGTGTG
>NW_015540926.1:640288-643247 GCF_001515605.1 Sinocyclocheilus anshuiensis
TGTGTGTGTGATGTTGACACAGCTGGATCTCACTCCATGTATGTCTGTAAAGACCCACCGTGACTCAGTTTAACCGAGAGAGAGAGAGAGAACCGGACTGAAACACTGGTCATTATTACAGTTTAACCAGTTCAGTCCCATCAGTCACTGCAAAATTTGAGGAAATAGAGATTAAAACTAAAGATTTCCCATATGTAAATGTAATATATGTATTTATTCAGTATATATCATCCTAAAACTTGTCAATACATGTTGATAGTATATAAATAAATATAAAAGATAGGTGTTTAAAAAAACATTATTACAAAAACATACAGATTTGGTGTATATATGTAGTTTTAATAAAGTTGCATATATAGATAAACTATAGATTGTTGACATGATTATAACATGATTCTTAAATGTTTTAATGAAGTCTCTTCTGCTCACCAAAGCTGCATTTATTTGATCAAATATATAGTAAAAACAGTAATGTTGTGAAATATTATTAGATTTTGAAATAACAATTTTCTGGTCTGAGTGAGAAGTTGTCCCTGATTTCTCCTTCAGTGTTTGTCTGTGGGATTCCAGTAGTTTAGGTCTGTCTCTGCGCACCTATTTCACTGTATCTGTCAGCGACTGGAGATATGTTATGCATAGTTTTTCTTAAAAAGTCACTTGCTGCATTTTTAAATTAGACTGGATGGATATAAATGCACATGACAGACTCAGAACTGAATCACTTTATCAAAAATCAAACTTGCATCGCTGCTATATTTGATTATGTTTCTTCCCCATTCAAGCGTTTTTTTTTTCTTCAGGATAATAGCTGTGAGTAAAAACACCTGCCAGTTGAATAAATATGAATCAGTGTATCACACAGACATCATCTAAATGAAGTCTTACCTATACTGCAGAAATAGATGATCTGAGGCTTTATCATCTTATCTTGCAACACGGAGATGAGCTATTTTCTTTGAGTGTGTGAGTCTTCCCATTCATTAGCCGCTATAGCTAATTAACTAGAAAAATAACAAGCTGCAGTAAATTGTAAAACTATTTGCGCTACAAACCAATGTGTTTATGATTATTTTTCCTGGTAAGCTAAAATAAAAGTAAGTGGTATATGAAATGATTCAGTCTATTTCTGAGTGGAACAGAGTGCAAACACACCAGACATCATTGCAGTTTTTTTATTGTGTTTTTAAAATCTAAATTTACATGTATTCATTTTATGCTTTTATCCAAAGTGACTCAGAAATAAGAATACTACAAACAGAAACAGTTAATCCAAAGAAGACAGCAATACTAGCAGAAGACTGGAATAGCTGCTAAAAATATTACATTTACATTCAGTCATTTAGCAGATGCTTTTATCTGAAGCGACTTACAAATGAAGATAATAGAAGCAATGAAAACTAACAAAAGAGCAATGATATGCAAGTGCTATAACAAGTCTCTGTTAGCTTAATGCAGTGCACGTAGCACGGTTTTTTTTTAATCATATAATAAATAAAAAGAAAACAGATAGAATAGAAAAATAATAGAGCAAGCTAGTGTTAGAGGCCTTTTTTGCTTTTGTTAATTGTATAATAAATGAAAATAAAACGGATAGAATACAAAAAGATTAGAAAACTAGGTGTTAGTTTTTTGTTTTTATTTATTTATTTATTTTTTTAAAGAAAGCAAGCAGCGCAAGACTAAAAGGGACACTTAAAAAAAAAAGAAAAGAATAGAATTAGAATAGAGAGTGCTAGAGTTAGGGTCAAAAAAGATGGAAGAGATGTGTTTTTAGCAAATGAAATGTTTTTCGAAATGTACATTTATTTTACTTTACAGTAAAGTGCCCTTGAAAAAGTCTGTTAGCCATTTTTGACAATATTTTCCTTTTTATTACAGTTTTTTCAGCTGCTTACACGCATTTTCAAAACTTTACACACAAATCCTAGAATTGCACACACGAAATGCAAAATGCCTCACATCTCGTGCAAAATGACGCACTGCATTCAAAATAGCACAAACACATCTCAAAAGCAAACATTTGCAAACACCTTTGCCATAATATGAATTCCTGTTAGATTTGTGTGTTACATAGAGAATCGTGTGTTGTGATATACAAAAAGTGTTTTCTGAAATTGAAAACTGGGTCAGAGGCTGAGAATCAGTGTATGGTTTTGCAGATTTGGTGTGTGCTTCTGCTGTTTGAGTGTCAGCTTTCAGAAACTGTGTCACAAGTAAAGATTTTGTGTGTAAGCAGTAAAAAAAAAAATCTAGAATATCAATTGTATGTGTTTTTTCATCTAAATTTACATGTATTTATTTATGCTTATATACAAAGTGACTCACAAATTATAATAAAAATATTTTTTACAACTATATATATATATATATATATATATATTGTTGTATCTATATATTTATTAATTTGTATTATATTTTTGTTATTTATATTTTTATTTTATTTATTTTCCCTTTTTGAGAAGGTGCGTTTTAGCCATTTTTGACAATGTTTTTCTTTCTATCACTCTTACAGTCGCATGTACTGTAAAGCCTGCATTACAGTATGTTGCGGTTCCTAATGAAGTTACTGTGCAACTGACAAGTTTATTTACTGGCCAGAGGCTGGTTTGTATTTGATTTGGTGCTGTGTGAGTGTTAGTTTTGGCCCGTCCTGCAGGTGTATTGAGGCAGGTGTGTTGCTCTGGTGGTCCAGCAGGTGCTTTTCTGCACAAACACACTGGAGATGCTCTTTCCTCCGGCGCTGCTGAGCTCAGTCTGTTTGCTTTGCACATTTCTTCCACACCCTCTCTTGTTTTGATTCCGTCTCTCCACACCCTGTTTATTACAGTGTCTGTGCTCTAAAGCCGCTGGGCCTCCAGCTCGTGTGTGTGTGTGAGTGAGAGAGTGTGTGTGTGAGCGAGAGAGAGTGTGTGTGTGTGTGTGTGTGTGTGTGTGTGTGTGTGTGTGCGTGAGTGTGTGT
>NW_015540926.1:643334-646206 GCF_001515605.1 Sinocyclocheilus anshuiensis
TGTGTGTGTGTGTGTGTGTGTGAGTGACTGCAGGTTTATAGTAGCAGTGCTGCATTATGGGATTGCGAGGCCGTCTGTGTTCAGGTCTTTACTGTGGTGCTGGAGGTTCAGAGGGACTGTTGTGGTTCTGATCCAGAGACAGACTCCAGCTGTGTGTGGGAAAGCAGCACCAGAGGAAACACACAACAGAGCTACAAAACACATGACGTTTGTACAGTTTGTAATGATAAAACTAAATCTAGAGCTGAAAAGGAAGGAAAGTATAAGTACAAGATATAGTTCCTCTTATTTTTGTGTAGATGTCTTTAGTATGACATTTTCCACATGTGAGTCCCTGCAGCTGCAGTAGAAACATCCAAAGTCAACATATGAAGGTCAGTTTTTTCATTGAAGTAAAATAAGTCACCACAGAACTTTTATTCAGTAGGTTTTTATGTGTTTTTTATTTGAATTGTTTGCTTCACTTTATCTGAAGTGACTGACAAATAAGAATAATACAAACAGAAACAATTAATTCAGGAAAACAGCAATATGATTAGAAGACTGGAATAATTGCTGCTGAAATATATGCTGAAAAAGTTAATTTGAATGAATGTTAATTTTATTACAATGGAACATGTGCTGAAATGTTCACTCTGAAATTGTTATTAAATTTCACAAATTACAAAGAATCATCAAGTAGGACATTGAATTAAACACGACATTTTAATATACTGTAGAAAGACTGCAGTTTTTCCTTGTAAAACGTACTCCAATAATCTCCATTTTATACTTTTACACTTAATGTGATGAACTACATACTTAAAGTGTTAAGGTGACATTTTTATTTGTTTTATTTGTTTACCCACAAGTAATAAATAAACAACAAGTAACAGACCATTAACCAGCTTCAGAAACATGTAAATGTGTAAAATTATTGAATGTTAATTAAATAAAAATTAATTACATCAAATCTAAACAAAATTTTGAATTGTTTTTAGCTTTATTTTTTGTTTTTCATTTAAATGTTAAGTTTTGAAATTTTGTTGTATGCATTTGCAATTTTATTTAATCTCTTTATTTTTTTTAAATGTGTATAGGTAGTATTTATAAAGTTTTAGCTTTTAGTTTTGGATGTGTTTTTAGTTGTTTTAATACTACAATTGATTGCTTCTGTTGTCCTCATTTGTAAGTCGCTTTGGATAAAAGCGTCTGATAAATGACTAAATAAAAATAAATAAATAAATAGCATGCATTTATAAAATAGGTGATTTTTATTTCATCCCTGCTTTACGGTGCATGCATGAAGACTGAGGTCTGGTTCTCATGGTTTCTCGCTGCAGTCGCTGGCGCTCTGGACCCGCCCTGACACCAGAACCACATCCTCACCAGCACATCCTCACCAGCACATCCTCACCAGTACATTCACAGCCCTCAACCAGTGAAAACACTCAGGCTTTCTCTATTTTTTCACAGCTGTTTACCTGTTCGTTTGCTGTAAATGCTTCCTAATTTGATCATAATGAGGGTTTGTAATTATCACAGATTGTTTTTCTCATCCAGTAAACTGCAACATAAGAATATGATGGGTGTTTAGTAAAGGAGATTGGAGGCAGTAACTTTTCATTTTCCTTCATAACTACAAATCTACAATCATTGTTTTAATACATTTTCTGGAAACAAATTCAGACCATAAAAAAATATTTTTGTTAATATAATATACAGTATTATTAGTTATGTATTATATTTACTTAATGTAATATTTATTTAAAATATAATTAATTATGCATTATTCAATATATTTATTCATTTAATATGAAATATACGTATATTATATAGAATATATATATGTATATATATGTGTGTGTGTGTGTGTGTGTGTAAATATACCTTTCAATATTTATTTAATATACTATTG
Organism: Sinocyclocheilus anshuiensis; assembly: GCF_001515605.1. NCBI lineage: Eukaryota > Metazoa > Chordata > Actinopteri > Cypriniformes > Cyprinidae > Sinocyclocheilus > Sinocyclocheilus anshuiensis. The sequence goes on from NW_015540926.1 coordinate 645,232, forward strand.
TATGTATTTAAATGTGTACCGTTGTTTAATAATATATTTTATGCATGTAATATGATTGTGTTTATGTACATATATTTATATATGTATACACACATGCGTAAGCACACATAATATAATATTTCATAATTTATTTAATATTCCATTTACTGTATATTTAAAATATTCATTATATTATACAGAGGTATAATTTGTATGTGCATTTGTGTGTGTGTGTGTGTGTGTGTGTGTGTGTGTGAGAGCCTCAGCTTCTCAGATGAGAGTCTCCCCATGTGTTTAATCTGAGACACGACTCGCAGTCTGGAGTCCTCCGCGCGTTTATTTATCGCTCTGGTGTTTAGGGAGGCTTGAACGCTCTTTCTTTACCACTGAGAAAATATTTACTCAGTATCACGAGGCTGCTGAGGTTTTCTGCTTCTCATTACAGGAGAGACGGACTGCATCTGCGCGCCTGCTCTTTATTCTCCATCTACAGATTCATCATTTCAGATGATGATGTCAGAAGAGCACGGCTCGGTCTCGCGAGGGAAGATTCTTGTTCCAGCGCCGAGGTGAAGCTACATCTGTCTAAACAACCTCTCCAGCAGCTAGCTGAAAGGAACACAAAACCCAACAGTGTTTTTATTTCTTGCCTTTCCCCAGAGACCCAGAGAGAGAAGAAGGGAGATATGATGAGAAATTGTCAGCGGTTGAAGGGAAAAAGAGCTGTCTCATGTTTGGCTGTCATGCAGTGAAATATAGGAAACTCTGGGCTGGTCAGTCGCTGCTCCCTCTGTCTCCTTCAGCGCAAATAATGAGAGTCCATTCAGTGTGTCCTGGCTCTATAAGAGCAGAAGTTATATACTGTAGATACAAGTTCAACAGCACACACAATAGTACACACAAAAGTGAAAATTAACTCACCCTCAGGCCATCCAAGTTTAGGATGCGTTTGTTTCTTCATCAGATTTGGAGAAATGTAGCATTGCATCAGTGTCT
>NW_015540926.1:646258-655537 GCF_001515605.1 Sinocyclocheilus anshuiensis
AGGAAGCGTTATTATGGATTATGGACTCCTATTTGAGTTAAAAACGTCTTAATGCTGGATTTGTTTCAGCTTTTGTCTTCTCCAGAAGTTAACTGATGGACTGGAGTGCTGTGGTTTTTATCAGCTGTTTGGACTCTCATTCTCATTCATAGTGTGTTCTGGATGCTTTGGTGGGAAACAGATTGAAATCAAAGATCTCATGAACATTTCAAAAATGGTGCATCAACACATTTCTTTATATCATTGATGCCAACTATTGATTCTCATATATGTCTTAACTGCATGTTATGCACCAAATCTGAATATGCACAATCATCAATTTTGTCCTTTTTCATCACCTTGAACTGTTGTTGCATGGAAAAGAGCTGTGTGAAGATTGTTTAAAATACCTTATTTTATGTTTCACTGAAGAGAGAAAGTCATGGGACGGGAAGGATGTGTAAATGATGACAGAAGTCACGAGTGACAAAAAGCAATAAATGGTTGCACACATAGCTCTTGCCTACAATTCCCTTGGCTTTGATTTATTCATAAATGTGTTTTGATCAAAGTTAAGTTTTAATAAATCTAGGATTGGACATGTGGGAAGAAAACCTCAACCTTAAAGTCGACAGCATTTAACTGAATTCCATGTGACATATACGCATTTTATGTGCTTGCATGGTATTTTCTCCCAAAAACACACACCTCTTCAGATGTTAATTGTGTAAACCGGATGAACTGAGCTTGATCCTTCAGTCAGTGTTATGAGAGATCTTTATGTCCAGATGGACTGCTGGATTGTGTTGATGTTCTGTCCTCTTGTCGCTTGCCAGGGGATAAAGAAGATCATTTATGCACATGGGAAAAAAGGTAAAACATTTTATTTGCAATTTCAAGATGACTCTGCTATTTTATGTATTTCAGACAGTAACCTAGTAGCAGAAAGAGACAATTCTAGAAGAAAAACTCTTATTATTTGTGTTTCTTCTTTACAGGAAAACAGTGCATTTAAGTTCCATCATCTGAGAAAAGAGCATCTTAAATACTGAATAGCTTTTGTACGAGGGACAAAACCCAACAAGAATTTGCTGAGGTGCTTATGTAAATTTTCTAAATCCATAGATGTAGACTTTTGCTAATATAAATCATCTAACTTATGCATGATTAAATAGTGTGAAATTTCACATCTCCAGGCCTCTTTAGGATAAATAATCATGTCATGTTGAGTTTTGAGCCAATGAAAAGTTTATTCGCCGGGAGGGACAGTTTTAAATCCTACTACTACTATACTACTATGGCGAAGAAATGGCTTATGAATATTAATGAAGGCGTGCTGATGTTGACTAGAATTCTTTCGGGAGCGCTCAGCCTAATTAATATTCATGAATCAGCCATTCACTACATAGAGTTCAGTAATTGGCCAGCTGACTAGCTCCCGCCCACAAGCGTCCGCTGTCAGCCAATCAGGTCACCCTATTGAGAAACGTCACGGTGCGTCATTGTTATTCATAAGGCATGCCTTCAGCGTAATAGGACGCGACGCCGGGAGGAGCAACGCGTGAGACTTGACGCGCGTCGCTAGAAGTTACTTAATAGAGCAACCTGTTGACAGCAGTGCGCAGAAGGACAGAAGTTTCCTTCACTGTTGGATACTAAGGATACAAGAGAAGCGCTTGCAGTGAGGATGCAAACCTAATCTAAACTGGCGTAGCCTATAATGCAGGACTGATTTTGAATTGGGAATATTGTGTTTTGTTTTTACGCATCATCATCCTCTCCAGGTACTTCTCTGATGATTGGGGAGCGCTAGTCCTCTGTGTTTGATCATCCCTGAGATGATCGATAATTCGATCCCAGATTGGCTGGAAGTAACGTGACAGTGCAGATCGCGATGAACGTGCTGCTCGCGCTGTGCGTGGCTCTCGCGGCAGCACGCGGCAGCAGAGACTGTCCCGAGCTGATGATTGACAGCTGTCACTGCACCGCGGAGAGATCAAAGCAGTTTAGCAGGCAGAGCGTGCGCGTGAAGGCTGTGTGTGATGATGCGGACCTGACGGAAACCATGCAGCCCAGCTCGATCCCCAACACGACGGTGTCACTGTGAGTAACTCTTAAGACTTGACTTTAGTGATCTTGTCCCTGTGACTGTTAAATATGTGGTTAATATTTTATTTCATGTTCTCATTATCAATGTCAGGGTATTTTAACATTTAAAGCCTAGAGAAGTCATGACAATTATTAAATTCAGTCAAATCTTCATAGAAAAGTCATGGATTAAACTCATTAAAAGTCATTAAACTCATTAAAAGTTCTACTAAGTCTCAACTTTACAATATTAAATCGACTAGAAATTGCGTTTTGTGACACTTTTTTTAATCTTCATGCAGTAAACATGACGGGAAACTGGAAAAATATTTTTATTTAAAATAAGTTTATTGTAATATTTGTATTATATTTTTATTATCTTCATGCGGAAATCATGACTGGGGAAACTGGAAAAAATATTTTTATTTAAAATAATTTTATTGTAATATTTTATTATTTTTATAATGAATTTCAGAAGTGTATATGTGTCTTTATGCAACATAGACACATAAAATAAAGTGTGAGCGCCGGCCTCTATTGCTGTCAGCCATTGATTTTATTGAAATTGATCCAAATGATGATATTTTATTGTTAGAAGTTTCATAAGTGGTTTGTGATGGATGATCATGCATTAATGAATTATGTCATGTTATTTTGCTCATCAGTATTCGGTATGTCTCCGAGCACAAATCAGAGACGGATCCCTTAGATACTGCAGATTTATTTTTACATTTCTATTTACTCATTAAGGAAAATCTTTTATCCCTAGTGAGCGAGCAGAAGTGATTAATCCAAGGAATAAAGTCATGCAAGAAACGTTACAGTACTGGAAGAGTGCAGTCTTGAAGATCATAAATAAAGTCAGAATTAAATCCAAACAGAATTTTACAGTCTGGTGTCAGAGAAACACTTATATAAGCTTGTGTCCGTTAACAGTTGTGCTTCATTTTTTATTTATTTTTTTATTTTTTTTGAACCTGTGATACTTTTTCTGGATTCTTTGATTTATAAAAAAAGTTAAAAAGAACAGCATTTATTTAAAATAGAATTCCTTTCTAACAATATAAGTCTTTACCATATATTTGTTAGCAATGTAACACATCCTCGCTGAATAAAAGTATGCTTTCTTAAAAAAAAAAAAAAAAAAAAAGTTAAAGAAAAAATGGTATCGTGCAGTATTTCACAATATTACATTTTTTTCTGTATTTTTGATCAAATAAATGCAGCTTTGATGAGCAGAAGAGACTTCTTTTAAAAAAAGCATGAAAAATCTCACTGACCCCAAACTTTTGAAAAGCAGTGTATATGTAAGTACATTGTATCTCTCCATTCAGACTTTTATTCTCAAAATTCAGACTTTTTTTTTTTCTCAGAATTGTGAGTTATAAACTCATAATTGCGAACATAAACTACAGCAAGTCCAAATTGTGAGATATAAACTTTTTTTATTGTGAGAAAAAAAATGCTATTTCCTTTTTTTATTTCCCCCCCCCCCCCTCATATTTGCTAGAAAAAAAGTCTGACTATGAGATAAAAAGAACTCCAAAACACAGATCTGAGGAACCTGTAAAGAAACACCAAGAACCTAAAGATTCCGTGGATGTTAAAGGTTCTTTATGGAACCATCAGTGCATGATCTTTAAGAAGAAGGTTCTTGGCAGAACCAAAGGTGCTGTGAATACAGCATTGAGTGTGAGGAGAGGAGTTCTGCTGATTGGGAAGCTGTCTGCTGTAACGAGGAATGAAATGCTTTGCGTCTGTAAAAACTGGAACATGTTTCTGGAGTGAAGTTTTCAGGACACTCTCAGTGCTTTTGTGTTTTTACAGCTTTTTCAGAAACGTGTCGTGTAGTTCTCAAATGCTCAAGAGCCAAAAATCGTGAAGCGATGTTCAGTCCATTCAAACATCTTTCACAGTCCACGAGGGAGAAATTACACTAGAAGTCCAAAGTTTGGACACTTCGCTGCATTTCTTTCTCATGATCGGTTTGATTTTCTCCTGAAGGTTTGTGCTTAAATGCTTGAAATGAGCTTTGTGGACAAAACTGGAGTTGTAGCAGATAGTGAAGGACTAGTGATGGTATAGTGATGGTTCGTCTCTTCTCTAGCTTCTCTAGTTGTCTAATAAACCTAGCATTGTGTGTTATAACTAATGTTGGCTCTTTGATGAATTGCCTGACTGTAAGGAAATGCACTATAAATTGCTTCTCACTAGTGTTTAAAAGCATCCCATCAGTCTCCAGAGCGAGAAGAGCTGGAGTCTAGACAAAGAAGAAGCTCAAATATTAGAGAGATTTCATTTGTGTCACATCTTTCGATCACTGCATCTTTCCCAGACCTCCATTATTGTAAATTCAGAGTTTCGTCACTGCACTATAATTCTACTCATCATAGAGTGCAGCAGGGATGATGTATTATTGTAGGCCAAAACCTGGAAATGAATTGTATTTTAACATTTCCAGCTGCATTATCTTGAAGTCAGTGGGTTTTTTGAATGGGTTTTTGTTAAATAGGGCCCTATGAAATGTTTTTTTTTTTTTTCTCAAATTCATTTTTATTTATTGATTTATCTGTTTTAATTTGACTGAATTCCGTTTTCCCCCTTTTTTATTTTTATAGACTTTCACTAATCCAGAAGCATGTCTAGTTAACTGAAATTATGAAACTTTTTTAACACAATTTAACAACAATTTATTAAAAGTTTAACCAAAAAAAAAAAAAAAAAAAAGGTTTAGGGCCCAATAAAGTACATTTCATGTTTTTCTCAAATACTGTTTTATTTATTTATTTATACCAAATTATGTGTTTTCAGTTTACATTTTTCTGGATTCTATTTCAATGGTTAAATAAAAATTTCATAATAAAAAAGCATGTCTAATTAATTGTATTAATAAAAACAACTTAATTCATTTTTTTACAATAACAGTGCCCTGTGAAATGTTTTGTTCTTTCAGAAATTCTCTGTTGTGTATGTTAATTTTTCTAGTAATCAAATGAAGACAGAACGTTAATTTAATTTCTCTTTTAATCAAATGAAAATTAAACAAATCATTTAGTTTTTCTGGAAAAGTGCTGCACAAAAGAGGTTTACTGTTAAAATTAAAACATGGAAGAATAATAGTGTGATTATTCATTAAAATCAGTATTTTAATAATTATTGTATTACAATTGATCATCCTAATTATTTATATTCTTTATAATTATTTTATTTAAAATTTAAAATGTATTTTATTCTGTCACAATTTCAAGTAAAACCGAACTTTTATTTTGTCAGGTTGCTGTGAAGTTTCGGTATATTCATGTATTCAGTGACGTAAAATACATCAGTAATATCTAGAAGAACAAGGATGTTTTATTTGTCTTGAAAAAGACAAACAAATATCTAAATGTGATTACATGTTGTTTGGACATTAAACAGATAAGCTCATCTACTAACTAGTCGCTTTCACAGCCTCAGTGTGTTTATAATCGCGCTCTTGCAAACTATTTTAACTCAAACTGTCATGCAAAATGTTTTTAAATAAAGACTGAAAGAGTTTTCGGAAGCCTAATGGTGGTGATGTTGGAGTCATGTGACTGTGCTGTAGTTCATTTATAGTCACGGTTTCTGACTTAAAATTTGACAAAAAAATAATCCATATATCTGCAAATAATCCGAAAGAAAACCCCCAGTTGGGTTTTTGTGGAGTGATGTGAACCTACAGAAATACTCCATCAGCTGCTGTCGATCTGAGCTGGGATCCGTGGCTTGTTTTGCTCGGGAAGTCTTTTTCCGGCTCTAGGAAGCGTGACATTCGTGATTCTGCGCTGACTTCCCTCATCTGACTTTTGTTTCTGAGTCGAGGATAAATAAACGAGCAGCTCACATACGCCTCCTCTTTTCTCCTCAGACGTTTGTAGAGTAGTCCCTCGTTATCATTCTGCCGTCGTTACTCCGTTAAACATCTCGAGCATCAGATGCTTCGCAGACGGAGCAGATACTCATGTTTAATTCATTTCGTTTTATTCAGTAGAAAACCTATTTTATGTGAATCGATTTAGGATGTTCTCCTCTTTATTTCGTCTTTAGAGTTGTAGGTTTTTCTGTGTTTCTAAATTGATTTCAAACGTATGCATCTTCTCTTTGCATAACTCTGCATGCATTTTTGCAAACATTAAAAACATTTACTGCAGTTTCAAGGTGAAATATAGGCTATCCACCAAAAATGAGTTTTATTTTCCAAATACATTTACATTTACATTTAATCATTTAGCAGATGCTTTTATCCAAAGTGACTTACAAATGAGGAGAACAATAGAAGCAATCAGACCAATGAGAGAGCAACAGAATACAAGTGTTGTGACAAGTCTAGCACAGTAAGGTGTTTTTTAAAATAAATTAGACCGAATAGAATAGAATAGAATAGAATAGAATAGAATAGAATACAATAGGTAAGTGCTAGTATTAATTGGTCAGGTGCTGGCAAATACTGTTCTATTCACTTATTTTTTTGATTTTTTATAATTAAGACAAACCCTAATTTTAACTCCACCTTGATGTCAAATTACACTAACAGTCAAAAGTTTGAAATCATTACTATTTTTAATTTGTTTTTTTTTGACAACAGTTCGTATGATTCAATTATTCAGAGTCAGTTCGTATTATTCAATTATTCAGAGTCAGTTCGTATGATTAAATTATTCAGAGTCAGTTCGTATTATTCAATTATTCAGAGTCAGTTCGTATGATTAAATTATTCAGAGTCAGTTCGTATGATTCAGTGATTCAGAGTCAGTTCATATGATTCAGTGAATCAGAGTCAGTTTTCATAGCCAGGAGTCTCTGAGACAAAGTTACATCTCAGATATATGAATCGAGGACTGATTTCAGTCTGATATCAGTCACACAAAAGACAAACTGATCTGTCAAGTTTGTCTTCTCTTAATATTAGAACAAAATATATCAGAAAATATTTTACACTACTGGTCAAAAGTTTGCAGTAATTATAATTTTTTTTCTTTTTTAATGTTTTTGAAAAGTCTCTAAAGCTCACGAAGGCTGCATTTATTTGTTTAAAAATACAGTAAAAATTGTGAAATATGATTATAATTTAAAATAGATGTTTTTATGTGAATATATTGTAAAATATAAAATTTCTTATTTTTTTCAATGTTGCAAACAGCTGTCCTGCCTTATCTCTTTGTGGAAACCATGATACATTACCATTAATAATTGACCAATAATAATTAATAATAATTGAGCAGCAAATCAGCATATTAGAATGATTTCTGAAGGATCATGTGACACTGAAGACTGGCTCTCTTTACAAAGGAAAAGAGTGGGTCACTTAAAATGTCAAAGAAGGAGCTGGAGGACCACCTGAAAGCAACACACACAGACAGCGTGATACCACCAGAGGGTGATACCACCAGACATGCCACCCGTTCCTCAGCCAGAACATCAATTGGATGTGGTTGAGAAAAGCAAGGGCATCTTCAGCTCCCGGACCAAACGAAGTTCCATACTGGCTGTACAAGAATGCTCCAGAGGTTCTTCGGTTCCTGTGGAGGCAAATGAAAGTGGTTTGGAAAAAGCAAACTATCCCAAAAACATGGCGTAGAGCAGGGGGAGTGCTAATCCCAAAGGAAATGGATGCTTCGAACATCAACCAATTTCGACAAATCAATATCTTTGAATGTTGAAGGAAAGATCTTCTTTAGCAATGTTGCTCAAAGGATGACAACATACCTGAAGCAGAACACCTTGATTGATACGTCGATACAGAAAGCTGGTATACCAGGCTTCTCGGGATGCTTAGAACATACTAGTATGATATTGCATCAAATCCAGACTGCAAAAAGTGAAGGAAGAGATCTGCATATCTTATTCCTGGACTTGGCCAATGCTTTTGGATCCGTCCCCCATTCTCTCCTATGGACGGACTTTGAGTTCTTCCAAGTGCCAATGACCATTACACATCTGGTCAGAAACTACTTCAAAGATCTGCAATTCTGCCTTACAACAACAGAGTATACAACATCGTGGCAATCATTGGAAGTGGGAATTATGGCAGGGTGTACCATCTCCCCCCTAGCCTTTACCATGGCAATGGAATTGATCATTCGAGCTTCCAAATGGGTAGTAGGAGGAGAACGTCTGCAGTCTGGACAGCGTCTTCCTCCTATTCGTGCATACATGGATGACATGACCACCCTGACCTCAACCATTGCATGTACCAAATGTCTACTGGCAAAGCTCCATGCCAACATAACATGGGTGCGTATGAAGTTAAAACCCAGTAAATCTAGAAGCATATCCATTGTCAGAGGGAAACTTGTTGACCAGAGATTCCACATCAATGAAACGCCCATTCCAACGGTGTTGGAGATGCCAGTCAAGAGCTTAGGGTGATGGTCCAATGCAAGCCTCAAGGACTCTGATCAGAGTGACCAACTGAGGGAAGAAACCATTAAAGGCCTTGACAATATAAATAATTCCTTGCTTCCTGGCAGGCTGAAACTGTGGTGCCTGCAATTCAGATTGCTCCCTTGTCTAATGTGTCCTCTAACAGTCTACGAGGTTTCCATTACCAAAATCGAGAAGCTGGAGAGAACAGTCAGTTCTTATATCAAGAAGTGGCTTGGACTCCCGCGATGCCTCAGCAATACCGGCCTGTAAGGGAAAAGTGCCCTGGAACTGCCTGTCTCTAGCCTCATTGAAGAGTACAAGTGCACCAAAGTGAGACTGAACATGACCCTGACCGAGTCTCAAGATGCTATAATACAAGCAGCTGCTCCCAGATTGGCAACTGGGAGCAAGTGGACCTCGACTGAGGCCATACAGCAGGCAAAATCCGCTCTCAGGCATGGAGACATTGTAGGACAGGTGCAGCAGGGAAGAGGGGGTTTTGGACTTGGGACAAGCCGACCCATATGGTACAAAGCAACATCCGCCCAGAGGAGTAAACTGATAGTAGCCAAGGTCCGGCAGCAAGAGGAGGCAGAGAGATGCACAAAGGCTGTCTCGCAGTCCAAACAGGAACAGTGGACTAATTGGGAAAATCTGGACCAACGTAAACTCACCTGGAAGGATCTTTGGGAGATGGAAGGAAGCCGATTGAGCTTCATCATCAGAGCCATCTACGATGTTCTCCCCACACCCAAGAACCTAAACCAGTGGATTGGAGAAGATCCATCATGTCCTCTCTGTCAAACCCCAGCAATGCTATGATTG
>NW_015540926.1:655762-656438 GCF_001515605.1 Sinocyclocheilus anshuiensis
TTCTTTGATTTCAGAATCGCGCTATATCATCTGCGATTTTTTTGCGTAACTTGACAGTGAACTACGGCTCTGTGTAGTAAATTCGGCTCCATCTGAAAGCACGTGATGATGATTTACTGCTGATTACAGAACTGGCTTTACTAACAAAATGCACATGACAATCGCATTCGATTAATCGTGCAGCCCTACCACCAGTGCCCTCCCTCCTCCAATGCCTGCATTCTCAAAAGCCACCGCCTTCGTAAGAGCAGGACAGCTTCCAGTAAAGCTAACTACAAAAATGGAAACAAACCTGCTGGACACTGCCCGGGACTGGAAATGCAGGTTGATCTGGACCAGAAGCTCAGCTTTCCACCTGAGATAATTACAACTAACCTCAGGCCAGACCTAATACTGTGGTCAACCTCACAAAAGTCCTTGTTCATCGTGGAACTAACTGTGCCAAGGGAGGCTGCAATTGGGGAAGTCTCTGTCAAACCCCAGCAACGCTAAGGCATATCCTCGTCGGCTGCAAAACCAGTCTTTCCCAAGGACGTTACACCTGGAGGCACAATCAGGTTCTGAGACACCTGGAGATTATCCTGGAGGGAAGGAGAATCACCACCAGTTAGGACTGCACGATAAATCGAAATGGAATCGAGATCGCGATTCGACAGAAGCTGCGATTGTCATGCGT
>NW_015540926.1:656560-659358 GCF_001515605.1 Sinocyclocheilus anshuiensis
CACAGAGCCATAGTTCACTGAGAAGCTACGCAAACAGCTGTCATTATCGCGAACAATTTCTTCGATTTCATAATATGCGATTTTAGTAAATGTGTAGTAAATGCTGCTCCATCTGAAAGCATGTGATGGAGATTTACTGCTGATTACAGAACTGGCTTTACTAACAAAATGCACATGACAATCGCATTCGATTAATCGTGCAGCCCTACCACCAGTGCCCTCCCTCCTCCAATGCCTGCATTCTCAAAAGCCACCGCCTTCGTAAGAGCAGGACAGCTTCCAGTAAAGCTAACTACAAAAATGGAAACAAACCTGCTGGACACTGCCCGGGACTGGAAATGCAGGTTGATCTGGACCAGAAGCTCAGCTTTCCACCTGAGATAATTACAACTAACCTCAGGCCAGACCTAATACTGTGGTCAACCTCACAAAAGTCCTTGTTCATCGTGGAACTAACTGTGCCATGGGAGGCTGCAATTGGGGAAGTAAATAAACGTAAAAGGCTGAAGGATTCAGACCTATTAACCGAAGCAGTACAACGGGGCTGGCGAACACGATTGCTCCCCGTAGAGGTTGGGTACAGAGGTTTTGTAGCAACCAGGCTACTGAAGGGGTTGGGAGTCAGAGGACAGGCCTTACGACAAGCCATTAGGTCGCTGTCAGAGGCTGCTGAGCGAAGCAGCAACTGGCTGTGGCTAAAAAGGAAGGATCCCAAATGGGCTGCAAAATGACCTAGAGGGGTAAAAGCAGAGGGGAGCGCACCTGGGACGCCAGGTGTTGCTGTTGAGCCCTTTGGAGGTGTTGTGGGCCTATCAACGAAATACCGAGGAAGGAGGGTGCCCACCGGATGACCCCAATGAAGTGATTACCCCTACTCTCCACTCAAGATGTCAACAAAGTGCCGATTATTCTAATGGATTGTACTACCAAGTCCTACACGCTCAACTGGAGTAATGATACTGAAAATTCAGCTTTGATTACAGAAATAAATTACATTTTAACATATATTACAGTAAGATAAACAGCACTGATGTCTCCAGCTCGGCTCTGCTGTTCAGTGGGTTTTTGTGCAATACTCCATCAGTGCATCGCTGCAGTTTTCAGTCCGGTCTCTCACTGAACTCAGCGCTGCTTCTTCATCAATATTTCACATCACTCTCTTGATGTTCTGTGTGTAGTTTTTTGGAGAGAGTCACTGAAGGACATCCGTCAAACACGCTAAAATGTCTGTCATCATTAATGTGAGATGACAGTCTGAAGACCTGCAGGGCAGTGGAGTAACAGATGGAAATAACGGTGTGATCTCATACTGTACTTCAGCCTGAGACAGTGAGAAAACACATTGTGAGTTTTGCATAAGCTCTGATATTAAGAAGCAAGAGGTCGGTTATGTCAGTGTGTGATGTTTCCTCTGGTTTCACAGAAATCAGTGCAGATTTCCTCTCGTTAGATGATGACACACAGTTCTGTTGATGAAATCTGAGTGTAATACAGTGTAAAGTTCATCATTTTCTCACCTTTATGTTGTTCCGAAATTTTTAGGAAATATAAAAATGTTGTGCACATACAAAAGTTTAGGGTTGGTAAGATTTTTTTTTACATGTTTTTTTTTACGTAAGTCTCTTCTGCTCACCAAATCTGCATTTATCTGATTAATCTGATGAAGTAAAAAAAAATTGAAATATTATTACAGTTTCAAACAGCTGTTTTCTCTGTTAATATGTGTTAAAATGTAATGTATTTCTGTGATGCGCAGCTGTATTTTCAGCATCATTACTCCAGTCTTCAGTGTCACATGATCTTCAGAAATCATTCTAATATGCTGATTTGCTGCTCAAGAAACATTTCTGATTATTATCAATGTTGAAAACAGTTGTATTGCCAAATATGTTTGTGGAAACTGTGATACATTTTATTTTTCAGGATTCACAGATTAATAGAAAGTTCAAAAGAACAGTATTTATTTGAAATAGAAATATTTTGTAACATTATACACTGCAAAAAAGTTTTATTTAATATTTTTGCTTTCCAATACAAATGTTTAAACGTTATTAAATCAAAATACATTTATTGGATAAGGCAAAATGACATAAGATATTAAGTCTTGTCTCCTGAGAAATGCATCAAAATGAAGTGAGTTTTTGCTTAAAACAAATATCTGCCAGTGTCAGAAAAATAAACTTGTTTTCCCTTTGAATTTAGTGAATTTTTCTGACTCCATTTATTGGCAGATATTTGTTTTTGCTTTAAGTTAAGTTTGCTTTAATTAATTTTTTGTTTGTTTTTTTCAGAAAACAAGTTGATTTAGGAATGTTTAGATATTTGTACTGGAAAACAAGATGCAAATACTTAATAAGAATCAACTTTGATCAATTTAATGCATCGTTGCTGAATAAAAATACTAATTTCTTCCAAAAAATAATAATAATAATAAATAAATAAATAAAAAATGAATTAAAATAAATTAAAAATCTTACTGACCCCATTTTTAATTACTATTTTAATCAGCTGCATTTCCTTCAGGTCGTTGAATTGTGTTTTTAAAAGCATGCAGCAAACGAAAATATGCGATTAATCTGTTAAAATTTGTTATGGGTTAACAAATTTACATTAGTAGGCTATTCTTATGCTTGGCTTCACAGATAGCAACAGAGTCTGGGCCAAATCTGGTTTACATTCACTTCTGGCTTTTTTGTCTTGATTGCAAATGTTTTTTGTTGGTTTTTTTATGTACGATGGATAATTAAAACAAAAATCAGGCGTGTGTATTTATAACATCAATTACTAGGCCTACATTC
>NW_015540926.1:662375-665771 GCF_001515605.1 Sinocyclocheilus anshuiensis
TAATACACGAGTTTCACAATTTGAGTTGAATTACTGAAATAAATGAACTTTTCCACGACATTCTAATTTATTGAGATGCACCTGTAATACTGTGGTCAACCTCACAAAAGTCCTTGTTCATCTTGGAACTAACTGTGCCATGGGAGGCTGCAATTGGTGAAGCAAATGAATGTAAAAGGCTGAAGTATTCAGACCTTTTAACCGAAGCAGTACAACGGAGCTGGCGAACACAGTTGCTCCCCGTAGAGTTTGGGTGCAGAGGTTTTGTAGCCACGGCAACAACCAGGCTACTGAAGGGGTTGGGAGTCAGAGGACAGGCCTTACGACAAGCCATTAGGTCGCTGTCAGAGGCTGCTGAGCGAAGCAGCAACTGGCTGTGGCTAAAAAGGAAGGATCCCAAATGGGCTGCAAAATGACCTAGAGGGGTAAAAGCAGAGGGGAGCGCACCTGGGACGCCAGGTGTTGCTGTTGAGCCCTTTGGAGGTGTTGTGGGCCTATCAACGAAATACCGAGGAAGGAGGGTGCCCACCGGATGACCCCAATGAAGTGATTACCCCTACTCTCCACTCAAGATGTCAACAAAGTGCCGATTATTCTAATGGATTGTACTACCAAGTCCTACACGCTCAACTGGAGTAATGATACTGAAAATTCAGCTTTGATTACAGAAATAAATTACATTTTAACATATATTACAGTAAGATAAACAGCACTGATGTCTCCAGCTCGGCTCTGCTGTTCAGTGGGTTTTTGTGCAATACTCCATCAGTGCATCGCTGCAGTTTTCAGTCCGGTCTCTCACTGAACTCAGCGCTGCTTCTTCATCAATATTTCACATCACTCTCTTGATGTTCTGTGTGTAGTTTTTTGGAGAGAGTCACTGAAGGACATCCGTCAAACACGCTAAAATGTCTGTCATCATTAATGTGAGATGACAGTCTGAAGACCTGCAGGGCAGTGGAGTAACAGATGGAAATAACGGTGTGATCTCATACTGTACTTCAGCCTGAGACAGTGAGAAAACACATTGTGAGTTTTGCATAAGCTCTGATATTAAGAAGCAAGAGGTCGGTTATGTCAGTGTGTGATGTTTCCTCTGGTTTCACAGAAATCAGTGCAGATTTCCTCTCGTTAGATGATGACACACAGTTCTGTTGATGAAATCTGAGTGTAATACAGTGTAAAGTTCATCATTTTCTCACCTTTATGTTGTTCCGAAATTTTTAGGAAATATAAAAATGTTGTGCACATACAAAAGTTTAGGGTTGGTAAGATTTTTTTTTACATGTTTTTTTTTACGTAAGTCTCTTCTGCTCACCAAATCTGCATTTATCTGATTAATCTGATTAAGTAAAAAAAAATTGAAATATTATTACAGTTTCAAACAGCTGTTTTCTCTGTTAATATGTGTTAAAATGTAATGTATTTCTGTGATGCGCAGCTGTATTTTCAGCATCATTACTCCAGTCTTCAGTGTCACATGATCTTCAGAAATCATTCTAATATGCTGATTTGCTGCTCAAGAAACATTTCTGATTATTATCAATGTTGAAAACAGTTGTATTGCCAAATATGTTTGTGGAAACTGTGATACATTTTATTTTTCAGGATTCACAGATTAATAGAAAGTTCAAAAGAACAGTATTTATTTGAAATAGAAATATTTTGTAACATTATACACTGCAAAAAAGTTTTATTTAATATTTTTGCTTTCCAATACAAATGTTTAAACGTTATTAAATCAAAATACATTTATTGGATAAGGCAAAATGACATAAGATATTAAGTCTTGTCTCCTGAGAAATGCATCAAAATGAAGTGAGTTTTTGCTTAAAACAAATATCTGCCAGTGTCAGAAAAATAAACTTGTTTTCCCTTTGAATTTAGTGAATTTTTCTGACTCCATTTATTGGCAGATATTTGTTTTTGCTTTAAGTTAAGTTTGCTTTAATTAATTTTTTGTTTGTTTTTTTCAGAAAACAAGTTGATTTAGGAATGTTTAGATATTTGTACTGGAAAACAAGATGCAAATACTTAATAAGAATCAACTTTGATCAATTTAATGCATCGTTGCTGAATAAAAATACTAATTTCTTCCAAAAAATAATAATAATAATAAATAAATAAATAAAAAATGAATTAAAATAAATTAAAAATCTTACTGACCCCATTTTTAATTACTATTTTAATCAGCTGCATTTCCTTCAGGTCGTTGTGCAAAATAAAATAATAAAATTTCAAGACCTTTCAACATTGTTTTTCTAGATAAAAATGAATATGTGTTACAAAGTGTGTACAGTTTGGAACGACCTGTGAGTGAACTGCTCCTTTGAACCCTTTCGAAATGCATCACGTTGTTCTTTTATCATCTTGCAGAGGCTGTTGTTGATTGTTTTATCTCAGCGTTTGCGGTCAGTCACGTAGAAGTTTTGCTCGGCATGCCTCAGATGGAGCAGTAAATGAATTGTACTCGGATACACTAATGAATCCGTCTGTGCTGTGCAGAAAACCCAAGAATGTGTCTGAGTGCGTCTGGAGTGTCGACTGTCTAAAAATGTTAAGAAAGGAAAACAGTGCATCTGCCAAAGATACATTAACGGTGCGTCGCCTCTGCCTCTCTCTCACCGGCCGCTGAACGCTGGGGTTATTTAAAGCGTCTCTCTGCTAGCTTTCCTAAATATCATAAAACAGCTTCTGTCTGATCTGGTGAACGTGTGTTAACGGGGCCCCTGAAGGGCCGTGGAGCTGAGAGCGTGTCTGTTTTCACACTCGTTTAGATGGATATTGATGACCGTGTAGCAGCGACCCGCTTCATCTGTGAAATAAACAGTGAGGGATTCGCTCAGAATGAAGCAGCGGCTTCTATTTGCACGCTTTGCTGCATCTGTGTTGTTTTAGCACCTGGTTCACTAATGGAATTATGCAAATCAGCTAATGCTACAAACACGCCCACATCATTAGGACTGATTGTAATTTGCAGGTCGGATCTGAGACTTTACTGTGACTGTACCACTCTTTTAAATGCTAAAGTGAGCTACAAACAAACAGAAAGCTGAATTAGATGTTGTATCGACAGAATGAGCAGTTTACTAAAAAGCAATAGGTAAGGATTTCAATAAATTGAATGCATTCTGGGAAATGAAGTGTTCTTACCATAAGTTACTTTGGATAAAAGCATCAGCTAAATGCACAATTTTTTATATAATGTTTTATTATATATAAAATAATTTATATATTAAAGGTAATATATCACATATGTAATTGATAATGAGAATATAAAATAACTCTCTCTCTCTCTCTCTCTCTATATATATATATATATATATATACTAGTGCTGTCAAACGATTAATTGCAATTAATCGCATCCAAAATAAAAGTTTTTGTTTACATAATAT
>NW_015540926.1:666213-698879 GCF_001515605.1 Sinocyclocheilus anshuiensis
GTACTGTGTATATTTATTATGTATATATAAATACACACATATATATTTAGAAGATATTTACATGTATATACATTTATATATTCATATTCTTATATTTTATATGATATATAAATATATTTAATATATAAACAACATATTTTTCTTAAATATATACATGCATGTGTATACATGCAAATATACACAGTATACACACATATATTATGTAAACAAAAACTTTTATTTTGGATGCTCATAACCTTTAGCTGCTGGATTAAATCACACTCAATGACACAGACCATTTGCTCCGGCGGTCCGAGAAAGACAATATTTAATTTGTCCCTCTTTCTCTCTCTCTGCTTATCCTTGAAGAACATAATTGATATTGTAAATAGAAAGTTGGAAGGTCGCTGGAGTTTCGGCATGCACTGTTTACATAATGTACAATTATGTTTTGCCTGCCATTTCCTGGATGTTAGACAGAGGCCTGAAACAGGCGTGTGGGGGCGAATGACCTTGTGACACACACAACGACACGCTTAACACACAACACACACACAACACGTTTAACACACACAAACCCTGAACTCACTGTTACATCCGCAGTACATGCGCTCAGACACGGAGGAAAAACACGCTTGAATCTGCAGCAGATGGAGTCTCAAAAAACTGTATAAATGGTTCTGTTAAAACATATTACATTTCAGATGTCTCATTGCTTTCACACATCACAACAGCTTTCACACGCTATACAAAAATTATATTTTGACAAGGCATCTTCTGGAAATTATTAGTGCAAGTCGTGACATTCTTGCCACATGACCTCATTTTTCTAGACTAATTGCAGTGCTTCAGGAAGTGTTTTAATTAGTAATATGTTAATTAATTGATTAACCAATAGGGCAGTATGTGCATGCATTTCAAATCTGTAGCCAATTAAAATAGCATAAATAAATAAATCAAATATTTAAAAATATTATATAACAATTAATAATATTAATTATTCTAATTTTATTAGGTAGTGAAATATGCTACCATTGATTTACCAATAGGTTGTGCATACTGAAGCCAATTAAAATGACGGTAAATAAAAATAATTAATTAATAGATAATTAATTAATTAAAAAGCTAAATAAATAAATATTATATATTATATAACAAAAAATATTAATTACATATACCTCACTTAACTCAGCTTATTTTTATTAATTTATTAATTTATTTATGTTTGTTTGTTTGTCTTATTTTATGATTTTCGTTTTAACCTAATAACCCTGATGTGATTATTCCTAAAATAAATAGTTCCCAGTGCCTGTATAACCTGTGTCCATCTGTATTGCTGAGGGTTGTCTCTCATTTTTATTTATAGGCCTAATTATTTTGTAAGCGTGTTGTCTTCATCATTGGCGTGTCCTGAAGGCCGTGTGCGTCTGAAACTGTCTGATCAGTGGTTTGAATGCATGCGTGACGGAGGTGATGTGTGCTGCATTACTGTATGAACTCCATTCACATTCACACATGACCACTGTTAGAGACACATGACCTTCATTATGTGGGTGTGTGTGTGTGTTAGTGTGTGTGTGTTAGTGTGTGTGTGTGTGTGTGTTAGTGTGTGTGTGTGTTTGTGTGTGTGTGTGAGAGTGTGTGTGAGTGTGAGTGTGAGTGTGTGTGTGAGTGGTGTGTGAGAGTGAGTGTGAGTGTGTGTGTGTGAGTGTGAGTGTGTGTGTGAGAATGACACAAGGGTCTCGTCATGCATGTAAAGCAGATCTGATATAATGTCCTGTTTGCTGGATTATTAATTATATCAGATGCGCTTTACATGATGAGAATCCTTTGCACACGGTTGCAGGTAGACATCATATTTGTAGTGTGGGCGTGCATTTGTGTATTGATAGTAATGTTTAAACAATTTACGATAAGAGCTTTTGCTCCGCTTTATTTCTGTTGTGGTTTAGTTCAGAAACGTGATTGTTCAGTCAGTGCATTTCAAAGGTCTGTGTTTTATTCCAGAGGAACTCCACATGTGAACATGAATTTGAGTTTCATATTCATACTCTAGAAAGATTTGACTGGTGAATGTGTGGAAATAATCTTCTGCAACTATACACTCGTGTCACAATTCTGTTCGATACATGATACAATACTATCACAATAGTAAAAAACAAATATATATATATTTTTAAATTACTTAAGTTACTTGAAATAAAATAAAATAAAATATAAAAAGAAAAAAATATTTATATTATATGATTTATAACTTATTTCAGCTGGTTTCCAAGACAACATTTCTCATTTTCATTTACTTTAACTTGTACTAAAATGTCTAGAACTGGGATATGGATTTAAAAATGGTAACATCTTTCAGCTTTCAGGGTCACCATATTTGTTTGCTTTTTGTATGCGTGTTGGTATTTTAGCATCTTTGAGATACTATTGTAGTTTTTGTTAATATTTTGAATTAGATTTTATTTTTATATTTTCACTTTAAAGTTCGTTCAAATTTTATTTGTTGTGTTTTTTTTTTCATTTTCAATTTTTTTCATTAATGTCTATATAGTTTTTATCAAATTGTATTTATTAGTTTTAGTTTTTTTTACTAAAATGTCTAGAACTGGGATATGGATTTAAAAATGGTAACATCTTTCAGCTTTCAGGGTCACCATATTTGTTTGCTTTTTGTATGCGTGTTGGTATTTTAGCATCTTTGAGATACTATTGTAGTTTTTGTTAATATTTTGAATTAGATTTTATTTTTTTATTATCGGATTTCATGTTCATTTTACATAAGTTTTAGAAATTTTGTGGGTTTTTGTCATTTTTATTAGTTTTTGTTGTTTTAAAAAATGTCTATTTATATCTTTTTTTATAAATGATTTCAGTTTTAGTTATTTTAGTACAAATTAAACTAAACAAAAATTTGAAATGTTGCCTTGGCAACAAGCTAAAATACGTATTTTCTCATATTTTAATTTATTTTATTTCAGTTAACATTTTTTATTTCAAGTAATGCAGTTTTTAATGTTTTTAGTTTTAGTTAACTATAATAACACAGGAATTAACCAATGTTTATATGTAAATAAAAGCCAAAATTAAATATTTCTGAACATTCATCTTTTGGCGAACTATGCACAAAAAATATTGTCGCTATACATTGATACATATTGTAGCATTTTTATATTGTGATTTAAAAAAAGAGGGAAAAAAGAATACATATACATACATACATACACTCACACACACATATATATATATATATATAATTTAATGTATTTTTTTAAATATATCTTTAAATATGTTTTTTTCTCTTTCCACTTTCTCTCGGACACTTGCATTTAAACATTAAAAAAAAATAAAAAATCTAAGTAAATATGTATTTCTGTAGAGTAGTAGTGCGTGACACAGACAATAGCAAGGTCATAGGTCATTGTTAGGCAATACATGAATTAATGAAATGTCCACCTTAATATAATGTTAGTTATGCTTTGAAAAAAAATTGTCTGCAAATGCATAAATGTAAAATATAATGCCTTAATAACCCTTCAGCAAGTTAATTTGCAGAGAAAGTGTTGCTGGGGAAGTTTTGTTTTCTCCATTCTGACCACAAACACGCTGACGATATGAAGCAGACGGGAGATTTAGAGTCGTATAAATCTGCTGCTGGCTGTAAAGATGACGGTTTGTGTGTAAATCCTCCTGCTCTGTATTTATGGTTTGTGTTGTTGTGTCTCCTCAGGATCCTGAGCAACAATAAGATCTCGGCGCTGAAGAATAACTCTTTCCTCGGCCTGCGATCTCTGGAGAGACTGTGAGTGCAATCGCCATTTCCATCTGGTTATATATTGTGTAGAGATGATAAAACGGGGGAGAATTGGCTCCTAGTCATGTAGAAACCATATATACGTATATATCAATAAGTACATGAAATGAGACCCATCCATCAGCAGAAATCTGTTTTTCCAAATCTGCTCCTGGTTCCAGGTGATTATCAGGTGTAAAGTCTGTGTTTCTGCACACATACATCCAGATATCCTGAGCAAAAGCCTGAAGCGTGTTTAAAGAGCCGCTTTTATTTGGACCGGTTTTATTTTAGGGTGCACTGTTCCTTTAAATCATTAAAATCATGAGCAGATGTATGAGATTGAGATATATACTGTATTATGTATATATAACAGTTTTGTAGTGAAATTAGTATATTTAATATATTAATATGGTTATATAAGTAATATATAACAATTAATATAGTAATATATTAATAATATATAGAGACTTTAAGACCTGAAGTGGGTCAGAAAAGGTAAAGAGAGATGCGTTTCAGATCCGTGTCACGTTCAGCAGCGGCGGCTCTTAAAGTAATAGCAGCCTAAAAACCTAACAACCAGCAGCTATTAATCAAAGAAACCAATAACTTTTGTAGCTTTAAGGATTCATCTGTATTTAATTTAGAATTTAGTGTTTGATAACTTTATTCAATTTCTGTATATTTCCTACTTGCTGAAGGGCACAGGTAACTAAATATGATATTTATTATAATGGGTTTATGTGAAGATTGTTTTAAGTTCACTTAAATTAGAAGTTATTTTAAGTGGTCTAATAAATGTTAAAATTGATAGCTCTTGTAATGTTGGATGGCTAAAGTCAATGGTTAAATATTAGGGGAAAAAATAATTTCCCAGAGACATCAGCTGTATTGGTATCAGTGATACTGTCCTTCAGTCATAAAAAAAAAGATGCCATTATACAAATATTCAAAATATACTGTCTTTATGTTGTTTCTACATTAAAGATCGAATGTGAAATTATTGCAATGCAAAAGTATTTTTAAAAACTTTAATGTTAGGTGGGATTAATCGTGATTAATAAAAAAAAGTGTGATTAATTAGTTAATTTTTTGATTGACAGCACTAATTTTAATATTACTAATACATGGTAATATAGTAATATTAATAATATATAATAGAAACAGTTTTCAATGAAATGAGTATGCTTAATATATTAAAGTTATATGAATATAATTTGTATTATTAATATGGTAATATTGATTGGGGGTATATTAAATATATATTACAATAATAATAATATTTTAATATTAATAATGTAATAGCAACAGTTTTCTGGTTGGATAAATTAATTAATACAATTAATTTAATAACATATTAATGTTAATATGTAATAGCAGCGATTTTTCTGGTGGGATAAGTATGTAATATATTAAAGTAATTCATTATTAATATTAGTAATTCATATATTAATATATAGTAGCAACAGTTTTCAATGAAATGAGTATGCTTAATATATTAAAGTTATATAAATATAATTTGTATTATTAATATGGTAATATTGATTGGGGGTATATTAAATATATATTACAATAATAATAATATTTTAATATTAATAATTTAATAGCAACAGTTTTCTGGTTGGATAAATGTATTTTAATATGTTTATATATTACAATTAATTTAATAATATATTAATGTTAATATGTAATAGCAGCGATTCTTCTGGTGGGATAAGTATGTAATATATTAAAGTAATATTAATATATTAATAATATATAGTAGCAACAGTTTTCTGGTGAAATTAGTATTTTTAATTATAATTATATTAATGTAATATATTATAATTTATGCAATGATGCGATCAGTGAATGATGGCAGATTGTGAAGTGTTGTGTTTGAGCACAGATGTGTTGATTCTGTCTGTGAGGAGGTGAAGAAGTCTTTCCTTTGACCCTAACTGAGTTCAGCGATTGATTCGTCCTTTAATCGAGCTCTTATCGTCGGTCCAGACGCGCTGCATCGAGCTGCTGATGCTCTGCCTTCAGTCAGAGTCAAACCAGACTCCGATCATCAGATCAGCTCATGCAAAGGGCAGCAGGGTTATTTTGTGTCAGACACGTTCATGCATGTGGCTGGGTGTGATTCCAGCATTTATATGCATTTACAGCATTTGTCAAAGTAGCTGCTGGAAACCATTGCAACAATTTCCTACTAGGATAAGTGTATTTCATACACTAAGTAAATAACAAAATTAATATAATAATATATTAATATTAACAATGTATAATAGCAACAATTTTCCACTGGGATAAGTATATTTAGTATATTAAATGAATATTCATATATTAACATAATAAACATTAATAATATATATAATAGCAACCGTTTTCTGGTGACATGAGTGCATTTAACATATTAAAGTTAGATTAATTTAAAACATTATCATTTATATAATAATGCATTCATATTAATAATATATAATAGCAACAGTTTTCCAGAGGAATTAGTATATTAAAGTAATATTAATATCAGTATAATAGCAGCGGTTGGATGTGTATCATAGAACTTAAATATGAATTTATTAATGTGCATATTCATGCGCTATAATGAAGGGGAGCACGGGGCACAACACTCAATTTGTGTAAATCCTCAGGGGGTTCAGAGTATATATATATATATATATATTTTATCCACAGTAATTTCACTTCTTGTCTAATACAAATATTTCGCTTTGTTTCATAATTACAATGTATACGTTTTTCTTTATTTACCCTCAAACAATGGAAGAGAGATGTGACAACATGCCCCATAGGTGGGGTACATTGTAACATCTGAGGGGCACGTTGTAACATGACCATATGACAGCTTAAAATGTTATCTGATGCAAGACAAACTAAAATATCTTGTCAATAAATCTGTATGTGGGTGTGTGTGAAAATATTCAGATGTAACCCTCTTTGTAATCGTTAACCTTTTCATTAGTAACTGTAATTTAATTACACACGTGTTCTCAGTAACTGTAACAGATTACAGTTACATTTATTTTGGGTTCTGCTTTATTTTAAGGTGTCCTTGTTACAGTGTAATTATACATTTAAAGGTCCCCTGAAATGCTTAGAAACACGCAGTGTTACTCTGTGTGTTGACGTCATTTTAACTGAAACAGGAAGACAGGGCGGGACATATCAAGCAGCCCCGCCCCTTTTTAAAATAGCCAATAGCGTTCGTTTATATCACAGCTTAGGCTAGAGCCATTCAGAGCCGTTGAGCTCAGTAAAGCAGCATTTGACAGGGTATGCCAGCCACAATCTCATCCATATTGCTATAAAATATAGCATTCTGTGTAGAATTCAAATAGCTCCGATACATTTTGTGGTCTGCGCCGACTCGGCTTCAGCGTCTGTTTTATAGTGTAGGGGGCGGGTCTTCGGATTCTAGAGAGCGTTTGATTGGACAGAAAGTTTGATGAGACGCTGAAGTATGATGTGACGTCAAAAAAATCGTTGAGCCGTTTTGGCGGAAGTGAAGAACTGCAAGCTTTGAATGCTTATATCTTCTAAATGCTAATTTTGTCACTGTTTTGGAGCACACTGCCTTATAGATAACCTTAAGACTAACATATTGATACTAACACCCAAAAAACTTTCATTTTGATTTCATGGGGACTTTAAGGACTGAATTAACTACATGTACTTACTATATGGTTAGGGTTAGGATGAGGGTTTGGTTTAGGGTTACTTGCATGTAATTATGCATAATTTATTGTTATTATAATACGTAAATGCATGTAACGTGTAACAAGGACACCTTAAAATAAAGTATTACCTTATTTTGTAATTAAATGACATCACAGTCTTGTGAAAAGGGTCCATTGTGTGTTTTTTAGGGCAGTTTTCTCGGCAGTGTGAGATTTAAGGACACTGCATTTGTGCATTGAACGTTTTGTGAACCTGAGAAAACACACAGGATTTCTCCAACAAAAATAGTGTACCGAATATTTCCGTCTCTTCATGAACTGAAATACACTTTCTGTTTGGAAGTGTATTTGATTTATTGCAGGCTTTTAAGGCTAGTCAGCACTTTATTAATGCAGTGATTTAGATATGATCGCATTAGCTTATGTGTTACTCGCGCTGATTTAATCTAGTAGCACAAAAGTGACTCAAATGATCTCATTGTTACAGAAACACAAAGTGGTTTTCATGGTTGTTTTTGTAAACTTTGTTTTAATTATATTTCAAATATTTCCGTCTGTTGACCAAACCATTTGATAAGTGCTTTGGTGGGTTTTATCTTGATGCTTTCTTTGAGAGCAGCTGCTGGTTTAACGCTTCGCAAATTGAGGAAATGATGAATGGATTCACTGAGTGGAAACATGTGCCTTTATTTATTACCATTTAAATCACTTAATTGGGTCACTGGCCAATTGTTAATTATACAGAAAAGCACCTGGTTTAGTTTTTAAAGGTCAGTTTAAACATAGCAGAGCCGCCAAAGATGAATTTATGATACAATTTCTTAAGTGAATGCAGATTTTATGCTTTAACTGCCCAAATTTCATTTTGTTATATGACTAATTTCAATTTATATTAACATTCCTGAACCAAAACATATGTCTTCTGTTGTCTGATACGTATGGCTTTTGTTTGTTTGTTTTGGTCTATTACTTGGCTGATTTTTTTCATTAATTATACTAAATTCAATTAAATTGACAGTCAATAAAAATTCATGCATTCTAAATTAATTTATTTTTAAATAAATAAATAAAAAGCAAATAAGAATATAAATTAATGGATACATAAATCTATAAATAAATTGTCTTTATTAATAAATAATTATAATTTTTTAAATGAATGAATTAATAAATAAATATAAACAAACAAACAAAATATAAATAACGCATTCTAAGGGTTATTTCTGTCTGTGAGATTTTTTAATTGTTGGTCTAATGCTTGGCAGATTTTTCCCCTTAAATATGGATGGATAGATGGATGGATGGATAGATGGATGGATGGATGGATAGATAGATGGATGGATAGATGGACGGATAAATGGATAGATAGATGGATGGATGGATAGATAGATAGATGGATGGATGGATGGATAGATAGATAGATGGATAGATGGATGGATGGATAGATAGATAGATAGATAGATAGATAGATAGATAGATAGATAGATAGATAGATAGATAGATAGATAGATAGATAGATAGATAGATAGATAGATAGATAGATAGATAGATAGATAGATAGATAGATAGATAGATAGATAGATAGATAGATAGATAGATAGATAGATAGATAGATAGATAGATAGATAGATAGATAGATAGATAGATAGATAGATAGATAGATAGATAGATAGATAGATAGATAGATAGATAGATAGATAGATAGATAGATAGATAGATAGATAGATAGATAGATAGATAGATAGATAGATAGATAGATAGATAGATAGATAGATAGATAGATAGATAGATAGATAGATAGATAGATAGATAGATAGATAGATAGATAGATAGATAGATAGATAGATAGATAGATAGATAGATAGATAGATAGATAGATAGATAGATAGATAGATAGATAGATAGATAGATAGATAGATAGATAGATAGATAGATAGATAGATAGATAGATAGATAGATAGATAGATAGATAGATGGATGGATGGATAGATAGATAGATGGATGGATGGATGGATGGATGGATGGATGGATAGATGGATGGATAATAGATAGATGGATGGATGGATAGATAGATGGATGGATAATAGATAAATGGATGGATGGATAGATAGATAGATGGATGGATAGATGGATGGATGGATAGATAGATAGATAGATAGATAGATAGATAGATAGATAGCCACTAAAGATGAGTTTATGATAATATCTCTAAAGTGAATGCAGATGTTTGTTTGTTCTGCTTTTAATTTAGTCAAACCACGCAATACACATTATATTTCGTTAGAATCATCAGCATTAATTCCAACAAAATAAATCAACATTTGCCAGGATCTTTCCAGCATTTGCTCTCGCTCTCAGCATGCTGACTTTAGCTCAGAGCTTCTGCCTGAATTTAATTAGAAATGTCAACAACAGAAAACTCTCAGACTGCGATCACACGTAATGTTAGCAGTGAAGCGCTCTGATATATCATCAGTCCAGCATAAATCAGTGTCGTTCCACTCTTCATAATGACTGAGCCTGTTATTGCAGGAAACGGCCGGAGGAAGTGCACTTCCAGACGGTGATGTCACAGCGGATGCATAGGTGAACTTTTTACACCCGTCCCAACTCAAAACAGCAGCTACAGTCCAGTGTGTGTTCCTCTTTGTCTCTGAATAGCATCGTTATTTACAGTCACAATTAGGCTGATGAGAACTGGCCCGGTTTGTAGGACACACACCGAAGCGCTCTGCGTTTCCAGTAACTCATTACACAATAACAGCCCATTTAATGCTTTATTTTACACTCCCAAAGGAAGGCTTTATTGTTCGCTTGCTCGTCGCTTGCTCGTTCAGCTTAGAAAACATCATGCATGAACTTTGTCTCTTCTGAAATTCTCCACTGAAGCAATGCAGGGAAGGTTTAGAGTTGTAAAATGAACGTGGACAGCAGCTCAGATCATTTGATGAGAAATGTTTGAGTTCATATTAAGACTTTTGGAAGATTGTTGAGATCTTTGCTGAAACTTTAGAGGAGAGACATCTGAGAAGCAGAAGACTTAAAACTCCACTTGTTCTCCATTTAATCTCATTGCTACTATATCTAAGAGTTGAACATTTTTAAAGGAGAGCCAAATGAATAAAACACAATTTTTTTTCTTCTGCTCACCGAGGGTCAAAAACAGAAGCAATCGTGAAATATTATTACAATTTAAAATAGCTGGTCTCTATGTGAATATCTGTTAAAGTGTAATTTATTTCTGTAATAAAAGCTGAATTTTCAGCATCATTACTCAAGTCTTCAGTCACATGATTCTTCAGAAATCATACCCTTAATTTAAGAATAAAACACATTTGAACTTTTTTCAGTCAATAATTAAAACATGAGATAAAAATACTGTTAATCAGCCCATTGTGAGACATTTAACAATGAATGTCTATAATGCGGACAATGAAAAATTTGTTCTCATAATTTTACCTTCTTTAAAACGGGTTTAAACAGTGTGCAGTTGTTATTTTGTAATGTTTGTGTTTCCATGACCAATCATTTCACAGATCAGGATCACTGAAGGAGCCAATCAGATTTCGTCTGGCTCCTGATGCACCGCCCCTAACCCCGCCTCCTCTGTGATCTTCATTTCTTTTCTCTTTGTGTTTTGTAATGTTTGACAGGCCTTGACGCTCTACAGAAGCCCATCTAGAGTCGCTGTGAACTCTGAACATCTTTCCCAACAGCTAGTTTAAATATGTAGTGCTTTCTCAACATGACGTGCTGTTTTAGTGAAGTCAGGCCCTCAGAAGTGTCATTAAAACGCTGCTGGATGCTCACTAATGAGAGGCGTTCAGCTCTGCTCTCCGCAGAGTCTGCTGTTTGTTAGTTTCGGTTAATCCGCTCGTTTGCTCCATTAATCGCCTTCCTCCTGTGGGACGTTCTGGAAGAGGAAAGGATATGTAAATAGTGTCGTGTGCTGCCACCTTTAGGTCTGGATGAATGGATTCTCCTGTAGATGTTCTGCTGGTGAAATATTAGGTGTGACTGGTGAAGTTTGTCAGGAGTTTAGCTCTCTACAAAGCCCGTAAAATCAGTGCAGACACGAGAAAAACATCTAGATGACAAACAGGTTTTAATTTGAGAAGCTTTACAGCAGTAATTGATCGACCCTGTGAGTCATGGCAGCTGGAGACGCATAACATGAAGCCAGGTCTCTTAGGAATTTCTCCTGTTTATTATGAGTTAAAGGAATTAAAGGAACACTAATAAAGCAGATACTATTAACTCCCTTATTATGTTGAAATCTGGGTACTACTATTGTCTTGGGGTCAAATTGAACCCCATTGGTTTCAATGCAATTCACACAAAATCGACACTATATATATATATATATATATATAAATCCAAGATTTGTCATTTGCACTTTTGATTTCATGGGGACTTTAAGGACTGAATTAACTACATGTACTTACTATATGGTTAGGGTTAGGATGAGGGTTTGGTTTAGGGTTACTTGCATGTATACATGTAACATGTGTAACAAGGACACCTTAAAATAAAGTATTACCTTATTTTGTAATTAAATGACGTCACAGTCTTGTGAAAAGGGTCCATTGTGTGTTTTTTAGGGCAGTTTTCTCGGCAGTGTGAGATTTAAGGACACTGCATTTGTGCATTGAACGTTTTGTGAACCTGAGAAAACACACAGGATTTCTCCAACAAAAATAGTGTACCGAATATTTCCGTCTCTTCATGAACTGAAATTTCTGTTTGGAAGTGTATTTGATTTATTGCAGGCTTTTAAGGCTAGTCAGCACTTTATTAATGCAGTGATTTAGATATGATTGCATTAGCTTATGTGTTACTCGCGCTGATTTAATCTAGTAGCACAAAAGTGACTCAAATGATCTCATTGTTACAGAACCACAAAGTGCACAAAAATTCCAATTCAATTCACACAAAATCGACACTATATATATATATATATATATATATATATATAAATCCAAGACTTGTCATTTGCACTTATATATTGTTGCTATTTTGTTAGTTTTGATTGCTTAATGTTATATATATATAACATAAAGAAACAGAAAACCTCTATTTTAGCTTGTCAAAAAATATGAAGTATGAAAAAATATGAACTCCTGTTATGTTAAAAAAAATTACATCCTTCATGTTAAGGGTCAATTTGAACACAAATAAATAATATTTAAATAAATGTATTTATTAATGTATAAATAATCAATTTATTTGTAAATAAATAAATGGGTTAAAAACAGTTAGACCCTTCATGTTAATTGAATAAATAAATAAATAAATAAAATTGTCAGCCACAACAAATAAATAAATGTTGTGTTAAAAATAGTTACACCCTTCATGTTAAAAATCAGTTTGAAATAAATACATAAATAAATAAATAAATGTTGTGTTAAAAATAGTTACACCCTTCATGTTAAAAATCAGTTTGAAATAAATACATAAATAAATAAATAAATGTTGTGTTAAAAATAGTTACACCCTTCATGTTAAAAATCAGTTTGAAATAAATACATAAATAAATAAATAAATGTTGTGTTAAAAATAGTTACACCCTTCATGTTAAAAGTCAGTTTGAAATAAATAAATAAATAAATTTGACAGCCATAATAAATACATAATATATATAAAAAAATGTGTAAATAAATTTACAAATATATAAACCCTTCAAGTTTAGGGTCAATTTGACCCACATATTTTTGTTTAAAAGTAGCTGCGCAGACATAACATAAAGACATTTCCTTCATGTTTTTTTTTGTTTTTTTTGTGACTGCTTGTAGTGACAGTTTGCACACTGCAAGTGACTACAACTAAATATAAATAGTATCTAACATTAATTGTACTTGGTGTAAATAGTATTTATTGCTATTTGTATGTGGTGTAAATAGCCACTGCCCTTTTCTTATGTCTGTTTTCAAAACCTTGTGAGGATAAAATGGGTTTCTTATGCTTATATTCAGTGCAGAAACAGACTAGTAATTGAGATCCAAAAAACAAACAAACAAAACCAGTTTTTGACTGAGAAACTCAAATAGCAGAAGAAACAGCGAATTCTACCTGGATGATTAAGAAGATGAGTTTTCATACATTTCATTCAGTTTCATTCTTTGACAAGCTACAATAAAGGTTTTTAGTTTTTTACCTGGCTTTTTTGCTGTTTTTCAAAGTGTTGATTTGAGGTGAATTGTATAGAAACCAATGGAGGTCGATTTGAACACCATTGATGTAACCAAGTTTGTACAGCCTTTCCCAAACACATCTGTGCGTTGAAACTTCGCATGCACATTCTTGACCAAAAATGAGAAAAAGAAACCAAATTTTAAGAAGAAATAAATAGTTTAAATTAGACATCCAAATGTCTAAAACACTATATGCATGACACAAGCATTATGCATTTGTTTGCATTATGATCAATCGACTGATGGCACTTTTAAGGCCTTAAACTCTTATGAAAGATGGCATGCAAACTCTTTTCCTTCAAGCTCTGGAAAACAGAAAAGTTTAACTGCTGAACAGAAGTGTTTCTGGAGTCACACACCATTAGAGCCGGAGAGAAGCCATTTATCAGCAGTAATGACCGTCACACTTGAGCCTTAAATATTTCACATGAACCACATTTAATCAATCCAGAAACCCAGAGAACTGTGATTTATAACCAGATGAGTGATTTGAAATACATATTAAGGGTATTTTTGTTCTTGAAAAGCTCCTGAAACATTCAGTTGTTGCTTCTGGCTTTACAAACAGGAGAGAAGAAGCGTCCGATCTTCCAAGAAAGATGGCTTATGAAAGGTCAGAATGTCTTGTGACATTTTTCCTGCGTGTTTCTGATGGTCTGCAGATGTCTAGTGTTTGACTCCGTCCTCCTTCAGATTCCTGTCACTCCCTTCAGACACGGGAAACACAGGGACACAATTTCAGGAAGTTTGTTTTGGCCTCAGAGGAAAGTCAGGAGTCACAATCTGATTCCGCGTCATGTATTTTTAGTGCACTTGGTCTGAGACAGTCGGTCAGAGTTGAACGCATTGAGCTTTGTATAGAAGACCAGTTCCACCACAACATTTAACAAAAATATATAATTGCAAAATTACCTTTTTTAATTTTTATTCTGTGGTGGAAACAAAAAACAGAACTGTGAAATATAAACTCAGAATTTTAAGGGAAAAAAGTCAGAATTGCTAAATTAAAACTCACTATTCTGAGAAAAAAGTCAGAATTGTGAGATATAGACTGACTCAGAGTTGCGTGATATAAAATCAGAATTGTGAGAAATAAACTCGCAATTGCAGGTAAGAAGTCACATTTGCCTTGTTTTTTTTAAAATTCCGAAACAAAGTCAGAATTGTGAGATATGAACTTAGAATTGCGAGGAAACCGTGGCAATTAGATTTTTTATTTATTTAATATTTGTGCCAAACACAGGTTTCAATAGGTTTGATGTGTTTCTGTATGTTTGGAAGTGTGGATTTCATAACTTGCTAGTTATAGATCAAATATCTCTCTCCTTCTTAACAGTTTTTTTCATCTGTTTTACAAATACTACTAATGAATTCATTAAAATAAATTTTAAAAAGTTTGGGGTTGGTAAGATTTTTTTTATTTAATATTTTTGAAAGAAGTGTCTTCTGCTCACCAGGGCTGCATTTATTTGATCAAAAATACAGTAAAATTGTGAAATATTATTACAATTTAAAATATCTGTTTTCTATCTGAATATCTGTTAAAATGTAATTTATTTCTGTGATGCGCAGCTGTATTTTCAGCATCATTACTCCAGTCTTCAGTGTCACATGATCTTCAGAAATCATTCTAATATGCTGATTTGCTGCTCAAGAAACATTTCTGATTATTATCAATGTTGAAAACAGTTGTGCTGCATAATATTTTTGTGGAAACCGTGATACATTTTATTTTTCAGGATTCACAGATGAATAGAAAGTTCAAAAGAACAGCGTTTGTTTGAAATAGAAATCTCTCTTCTCTTTCTCTGTCTGTCTTCAGGGATCTCAGCAGTAATCTCATTAGCAGAATTGCCCCCGGCGCGTTTCATGGCCTGACGGCTCTGAGGAGACTGTAAGTATGATTATGACCTTGGAAATGTGCGTGAAAACCCAATCAGATGCTGCAATGCCTCTAGAAATGTTTCTACAGCTAAATAAAAATTCTGAACATTTCAAAACATGTTGTACGGTCTTCAGACTACAGAGCGTGAACACAAATAAAAACGGGAACTTTTGAAAGCAGCTGCCTATCAGCGGGTATCGAATTGAGTCGAAATAGTTTGGAGTTCGTCTGCAACATCTCCACATCTTACAAGATCAGATATTTGTCAGTGAGCTCAGGATCTGTTGAGCAGCAAATCCTCCAGCATTGTCTCTTCACCAGTGATCAGTCAAATCGGACTCCTGCAGCCGGGTCCCCACACTTTTTTTTTGACCCACCACCAATATTTCCACTCGTGTTTTCTGATTTGTTACTTAGATTTGAGTGAACTAACATTGAGCCACAAGGCGAATCATCTCTTGGGCGCGTCTGCCATAAGCTTAAAATCTCCTGCTGCCCTCGCGATTTCTTTCATTCATTCACTTCTTTGCTCTTTGGTGGTCTGGGGTAAAATGCACCTCAGAAAAAAGCAGAGGACGATTATGTTCGTTTTTCAAACACACAGTTTAAGTATGTGTTATGTGGCGATGACACGAATCATGCGATCGAGTTTCCATGTCATGATTTAACTTACTGTAATGAGCGATGCGACGCAACAAAATACAATACTGTAACGCTGTAGCCCATGGGCCTCTGGTTATCTTAAGGTGCCCCTGCTGGTAGGAAACCTTTGAGCTGTTTTTATGATCAATGTGCATAACAGTGACTGTAAAATATGTATTTTAGGTATGGAATTAAGTAGGCCTAAATTTAACAGCAGAACCAGAAATGTAGCTATCACCAGATCCGAAAGCACCACCGAATAGCGAATTGAAAAAAAGTGTTTTTAATCGTTCAGTGTTTTTAAACTTCTACATCTTGAATATTAGCTCACATCTTTAAGCAGCACTCTTGAGAATGAGAGCTGCAGCCGATCTAAGGTTCATTCTGCAGGGAAGAGGCTTTCAGCATTTCGACGTACAGACACAGGAGCCATGCAGACCTTTAATGTGACACTGATTGCTGGATTTGAGCGGCTGATTGTGGATGTGCGTGTGCCAGGCTGCTGGACACGTATAATTTAAGCGGCAGGTCTCAGCGCTAATTTAAGAGTTCCCAACCCATGATTACAGCATTGAACCGAACCGAGCCGCTCCCACTGCACCACAGCAGCTCAGTTTCTCATTACAACACACACACACACACACGTTTGTTTCTGTGAATTGTGGGGACTTTCCATAGACTTCTATTACTTTTATACTGACCAAACGATATTTTCCATCCCCTAACCCTAAACCTACCCCTTACAGAAAACCTTTTGCATTCTTACACTTTCAGATAAACATCATTTACTATTTTTAATAATGCTTTACACACACACACACACACACAATGCCGGTTTTTAAGTACATGGTTTGTTCGGAGATTCAGTGCTGTGGTTGGCAAACGCTCTTTTATAGGCTGGTTGCGGCTTCAGTCTGAATGAGGAGTAATTGGAGAGTTACTAAGATTAAAGCACTTAACCCTTATTTTCCTCAAAGATCTCGTTACCAAAATGAACGGCTCTGAACGGTGAAATGCGCCTGGTAAAATTAACCGGTTCATTTATGGATGCCAGTCCAGTAGAAACAGGGTTGATCTTTCATTGTTCAAGTGATTTAATGACTTCGATATTTCTCTTTATAATTCTACAGGAGAAATAAAAATAAACAGAAGTGAGTTGATAGTTCATATAGTCAGATAAAATAAAATAATAAAAATGACAAAAGCACATGAATTATTACTAAAATTACTAAAACTTAAATCGCTAAACAATGTTATTTTAGTATCATATGACATACTATTATAGTTAATGTTTTAAATGAGATTTTATTTGTATTTTCTGTTTTCACTTTCATTTTAGTTAAGCTTTAGTAATTCAGGAGTTTTTGGCAGCTGCTGCTCACACATTCACACACATCTTCACATATAGCCTATATTGATATAAAATTACATATATAAAATTAAAGTGAAAACATAAAACCAAATTCAAAATATTAACAAAATCTATAATAACCATACTACAATTTAAGTTTTAGTAATTGTTATGTGCTTTTTTTAATATCTTTAATTTATTTATTTTAAATAGCTTTAATTTGTTTAAATTTCAGTTTTAGTTTTAGCAATTTTAGTATTTCAACATATACTTATTGAGTTGCCAAGGCAACGTTTCTAATTTCTTTTAATCTAACATTTATATACTTTATTTCAATTAACAACAAAAAAAATAAAATAAAAATGAAGAGTAGTCAGTCATCTGAGTAAATTATTCAGTCACGTGACAGTCAGGAATAAATGTTTTTTATATCAAATGCTAAAGCAATCGTGGACTTTTTTTGTGCCTTTTTTCGAAGCTAGTTTGAAGGTTTTGGTGTTTGATGTCAGATTATTTATCTCAGCTGACAGACTGTGTGTGTGTGTGTGTGTGTGTGTGTGTGTGTGTGTGTGTGTGTGTGTGTGTGTGTGTGTGTGTTTCCTCAGGGATCTTTCCAACAACAGGATTGGCTGTTTCTCTGCTGATATGTTTCTTGACCTTGGCTGTCTCTCCAAACTGTGAGTCTCTCTCTGTGTTTATATATCTTTATTGAGCACAGGGAACTGTCTTAAGTGTGGTATAGGTTTGTGTGTAACGTCTGTGTGTGTGTTTTTCAGGAATTTGTCTGGGAATATCTTTTCCACGCTGCCAGAGGGTTTGTTCACACATGTCCCGTCTCTCAGAGCGCTGTAAGATCTCTGCACTGTTTTCTACTGTTTAAATTGGTCATAATATGAGGAACACAGTACTGTGAAAAGCTACTGGACATATCAGAGCTCAAAAACTTACTTTCCAGTCCAAAACGAGCATTTATTGAAGCTACTTTATTAACTTACTTATTTTATTGAACTTTACACTCTAAAAAATGCTGGGTTAAATACAACCCAGTGCTGGGTAAAATAGGGACAAACCCAGCAATTGGGCTGTTTTGACCCAGCGGTTGGGTTAAATGTTTAACCCAACCTTCTGGGTAGTAACCCAACCGCTGGGTCAAAACAACCCAATTGCTGGGTTTGTCCCTATTTTACCCAGCACTGGGTTGTATTTAACCCAGCATTTTTTAGAGTGTATGAAGTCACACAAATTAATTGGTTCACACAAGCACACCTACACACATATAAGGTAGCAGAATTGTTTAAAACATACGAGCACAGTTCAGTTGAATAATAAAGTTAACTTTATGTTGTTCTGCTGTTTTGTGTTCATCTGCTTCTCCCATTTGCTCTTTTTACATCGACTATCACTCTATACAGACTAATACAATCACATGCAACAATCATTTCTCAAATATTTATTACAATATATAGTGATAAACTGAACATTTACTTCAATGGTCTGAGAGACTGGATGCTTTCAACTGATTTCTACTGAACTGTCAGCAACTGAACTGCAGCTCAAACTATTTCAATTATAGTGAATTAAGCTACAAACTCCATCATAATGCACAATGTTTCCATCTAACATGTATTTTGAGCTGCAGCTCGTTATTAATAGCCACCAATGCTGTAATTAATTAGCCATCTTCAAGAATGGGCTAAAAACACATTTCTTCCATTTTTATTTGACTCTCTAACTCTAGCACTCTCTATTCTAATTGTATTTTATCTACTCGTTTTCTATTTATTTATTTGTATAAACAAAACACTTGATCCTTTAACTCTTGCACTCTTTACAATACTTGCTTTCTTTTTATTAAAAAAATATATGTTTATATTACTCCAATACTAACATTCACAATACTTTTTCTATTCTTCTGACTTTTCTTTCTTGGTAAAAAAAGAGACCCTCTAACACTAATGTTCTCTATAAGTTTTCTATTCTATCTACTTGTTTTCTTTTTATGTATTATAAAAAACATCAATAACAACAACAAAACCTTGCTATGTGTACTTTTGATCGGAACTTTGGTGCGGGTTCGCCAATCATTTAATTTAGATTGGAACTTCGGAGCGGGTTCTTGAATAATTTAATTTAGATTGGAACTTCAGAGCGGGTTCGCGAATAATTTAATTTGGAACGGAACTTCGGAGCGGGTTCACGAATCATTTATTTTGGTCGAAACTTCGGAGCGGGTTCGCAAATATTTTAATTTAGATTGGAACTTTGGAGCGGGTTCGCGAATAATTTAATTTAGATTGGAACTTCGGAGCGGGTTCGCAAATCATTTAATTTAGATCAGAACTTCAGAGTGGGTTCGCGAATAATTTAATTTGGATCGGAACTTTGGAGCGGGTTCGCGAATAATTTAATTTGGATCGGAACTTCGGAGCGGGTTCACGAATAATTTAATTTAGATTGGAACTTCGGAGCGGGTTCGCAAATCATTTAATTTAGATCAGAACTTCAGAGCGGGTTCGCGAATAATTTAATTTAGATTGGAACTTCGGAGCGGGTTCGCAAATCATTTAATTTAGATCAGAACTTCAGAGCGGGTTCGCGAATAATTTAATTTAGATTGGAACTTCGGAGCGGGTTCGCAAATCATTTAATTTAGATCAGAACTTCAGAGCGGGTTCGCGAATAATTTAATTTGGAACGGAACTTCGGAGCGGGTTCACGAATCATTTATTTTGTTCAAAACTTCGTAGCGGGTTCGCAAATAATTTAATTTAGATTTGAACTTCGGAGCGGGTTCGCGAATCATTTAATTTAGATTGGAACTTTGGAGCGGGTTCGCAAATAATTTAATTTAGATCAGAACTTTGGAGCGGATTCGCAAATAATTTAATTTAGATCGGAACTTCGGAGCGGGTTCACGAATAATTTAATTTAGATCTGAACTTCGGAGCGGGTTCGCAAATCATTTAATTTAGATCTGAACGTTGGAGCGGGTTTGCAAATAATTTAACTTAGATCTGAACTTCGGAGCTGGTTCGCGAATAATTTAATTTAGATCTGAACTTTGGAGCTGGTTCGCGAATAATTTAATTTAGATCTGAACTTCGGAGCTGGTTCACGAATCATTTAATTTAGATCAGCACTTCTGAGCGGGTTCGCCAATCATTTCGCCAATTGAATGATTCACAGTCTGTACTCCGAGTTCTGATCTGAAATGATGGTTCGCAAATCATTGTTCAGATCGGGACTTCGTAGTGCGGATCGCGAATTATTTTAATTTAGATCAGAACTTCGTGTATTGTGAATAATTTGATCGGATCTTTGGAGCTGGTTCACAAATAATTTGATTCAGATCAGAACTTCCAATTGGGTTTGCAAATCATTTCGTGGATTGCATGAATCGTGATCTGATTTTATATTTTTTTTGTTTTCACTTCAGCTTTAGTTAAAGTTATAGATATTTTCAGGGTTTTGTTAATAATTTGAATTGAATTTTATATGTTTTCACTTTCATTTTATTTAAAGTTGTAGTAATTTTGTTTTTAACTATTACATTAATTCAGAATCTGTTGTCTCGAAACCACAAGTAAATTATTACATTTACTTTGTTTATTTGGACACATGGAATGGAAACACTGCTGTATTCGTAATTGTTTTTATGATATTGGATTTTTTATTTATTATTTTTTTGCATAAATTGCATTTCTATTGCATACGATGCCTAACTAGAGTGATCAGAAACTTGGTCAGTCCAGTCAGAGTAATGCAGAGGAACTAGATGGATGCTATTATTCATAAACAGCAGAATAATTAATGAGAATAAAAGTAATGCAGCTCTACAGAAGACAGTACACTCTAAAAAATGCTGGGTTAAAAACAACCCAACTTGGGTTATTTGGCAACCCGGCGCTGGGTAAATACTGGACAGAACACATGCTGGGTTATTTTGACCCAGCTGGTTGGGTTAAATGTTTTTAACCAACATGCTGGGTTGTTTTATTTAAGTCAACTATTGTTTAAAAATATTATATTGCTGGTTTAAAACGGGCTGGAAATTACAAATCACACACAGAATTACTAGAGGCAACAGCAATAATCAAAAGATGAACATTTATTACTAAGCAAGAACACCCATGGAAAAAATACAAGACAAATTGAATTTATTTGGGTGAATACAGCATAGTTTACAATATCACATACATTTTAACTCGTTTAACAAGGATTTTAGAAATAACAAATTTAACATTTAAAAGTAGCATTTTAATTTGTGTATTCAACTGTTCTCCGTAATCAATTTTCACCAAAATAGCGCTAAATCTTGTGCCGATGTGTCGCCGAAATCTGAGCAGGAACTGCGAACTTAAGACCGCCACCTCGCGTTTCACTCGTAGCTGAAAGATGCCATGATGACTGACTCCAAAACCTGCCCATAAACAAACAGTACTGAGGTTAGAGAACATATTTTAACATCAAATTAAATTTAACTCAGTATTATAACGAATAAAATCCATTTATGTTATGCAAGGCAAAAGGCGTTTCCAGCGCGAAACAACCACTGCTGACGCAGCTGACATCTCGTCCTTATGTTGCGTTGCGCAAAATAATATAATTTACAGCACAGTAAAGACTTTATAAATGAAATAAAATGTATACAAACATATATTTTGCTGAAGAAGTGCACCAAATCGCCGGCGTTGAGATCCGCTCTCTCCTGTAGAGGACTCAATAAGCTCTGACTGTAACTCAGCAGCTGGGTTGTTTCATCGGAGACGAGCTCAACTCAGTGGTTGGGTAGAAAAAAATAACCCAGCATTAAAAATGACCCAGCAACTTAGTTACAGAAAACTACCCAGCACCTGGGTAAAAAATTGAAAACAACCCAATAACATGACCCAACAAGCTGAACCCAGCATTTTTTAGAGTGTAGAGGGGTTTTTCAGATGTTGTTCTCCTGCAGGATGATATGAGTGAATGTGAGTGATGGAGGTGCTGTGGCTGTGTGTTTTTCAGGCACGTGGGCACAGACTATCTGTTCTGTGATTGTCAGCTGCGCTGGTTGTTGTCGTGGATCAGATCTCAGGCGGTGCGTGTGGGGAATGAATCTGTATGCGTGTATCCGACTCGTCTTCATGGACTGGAGCTGCGCAGCCTTCAGGAGCAGCAGCTCACCTGCGGTAAGACTTCACTGATGTTCACCAGCCCTCGTGGAAAAACATCAAGCAAATATCTGTTTTTGCTATCTCCAGAGATAAAAAAAAAAGAGAATTCAGTAAGAATGAATGATTTCCACTGATGCCGTTGTGTTTGCATGGGTTGTGTGTGTATTTTAGCATCCAATTCACTCTAATTCATTAAAGGAAATCAGGATATGCACAATTCATAATAAGCCTCATTTGCATAGCAGGAGTTTGCATTGACAAATGGACAAAAATAACCCTAAAATAATTTTCCCAGTTAAAGTCTCCTCTGAAGTGAAAATAAATGTCAATAAAACAGCCTTGTTTATATAGAATGCAGATAAAATCATAAAAAAGTTATTTATTTGAATTTTACTGTTGCAGTACTGTTACTGTTTAGAATAAAAACTATTGCACAAACATACCCCCATTTTTCTGTAAAAATGTATTTAGTAAGAACAAGTTACGCACACTGATGCCATTATATTCGCATGTGCTGTGTGCATTATTTTAAGGAATTTTTTATTATTATTATTTTGCTGTTGCAACCCTTTATTTTGTCCCACATTTTGCACTATTACAATTAAAAAAAGATGTGTTATTGCACAAACATGCCCACATTTTTGAGTGAGAATATATTCAGTAAGAATGAATTATGCCCACTGATGAATTTGTACTTGCATGTGTGAAAATCAGGTGACGCACAAACACATCAACATTTAAACGGTTAAACAGTTGAAGTGTTGCAAATACTACATGCATCTCCTGAAAGTGAAAATGAGTGTTAATAGAACGGCCTTGTTTACATAGCATGCAAATGTATTTATTTTTAAATTAAATTAAATAATAACAAAAAATATTATTTTACTTTTGCAAACCTTTTCACAGTTTGCATTTTTGGAATACAAAAAAAACAAACATTGTTGCACAAACACGCCCACATTTTTTTGTCAATTCCGTTCAGTTCATAATAAGCCTCATTTGCATAGTTGCATTTGCATTGATGATTAGAAAAAAAAATGTTTTGGGTGTTTTTAGACGAGCCTTGTGTCATTATAAAATATCATTATAAAATATATCACCAACTGCACATTAGCTGTAGATACATGTAAATATTTCTAGAAAAACATGGATTGATGTTTGATCATATTGCTGTAGCTGCTGTTCTGTGCTTTATATTCAGTGTGCCGGCTCTTCTTAAGTGCTCTTAAGTAAGTTCTGTATCTCATGGCCTCTGGTGGCTTATTGCCGTATTTAATGTCAGCAGAAGAACTCATAATGCTGTAAAGTGCACATGTGGTTTGTGTGTGTTATACGGAGGTGAATTGGCAGAGTGATTTGTGGCACAGCTGGATCGTCTTTTATAGCATTACAGTGGTTATTTTCACAGCTTTAACTTCAGTAGCTCACTAAAACTCACTCCTCCAGTGGGTACGCCGTCTTGAGGCTCCGCTCAATGATGTTTGGGAGTCATTTCTGCATATCTGTGTGTTTGGATGAACTGCGTGTGAAGTATTGTCTGAATACGACAGCCTGAAAAGACTTAGGCAGTGTATAGTGCAAGAAACTAGTGATTCTTGTAGAGTTTGACATCAACATGTTAAAAACACTATTTTTCTCCAGTATCAAACTACTTGAACATGTCAAAACGCTTCTGTGCTTGCATGCGAAGTAGGATTCATTTTAGTGAATCAGTTAATTCAGATGATTCAGTTCAGTGAACTGGTTTGAAAAAAGATTTGTTTGCATTTTATCAGTTCTGTTTAGTGTTTATGAATCTGTTCAAGTGTAATGCCGCCGCTTTTATTGTTTCTGTGCCACTTAAACACTGCTGATCACAACAATCATGTATATTATCTGGTAGTTTTAGATATTTGTGACCCTGGAGCACAAAAGCAGTGTTAAGTCGCTGGGGTATATTTGTAGCAATAGCCAACAATACATTGTATGGGTCAAAATTATCCATTTTTCTTTTATGCCAAAAATCATTAGGATATTAAGTAAAGATCATGTTCCATGAAATCCCGCCTTTTGCCGAACTTTTTTTTCTCCATTTAAAGGCATTTATTTTCAATAAAAATTAAGGAAATAATCAAAAAGTTGAAAATAAAGTATCGGGTAGGGTTAGGGAGGGCTTTATTGTACCAATAAGGTGGCATCCATTTAATAATTAAAATTAAAATTATAATTTACACTCAATATGTTAGGTGGAAGTCGTGGCCTAATGGTTAGAGAGTTGGACTCGTCACCCAAAGGTTGCGGGTTTGAGTCTCGTACCGGCAGGGATTGTAGGTGGGGGGAGTGAATGTACAGCGCTCTCTTCCATCTTCAATACCACGACTGAGGTGCCCTTGAGCAAGGCACCGAACCCCCAACTGCTCCGGGTGTGTGTTCACGGTGTGTGTGTGTTCACTGCTGTGTGTGTGCACTTTGGATGGGTTAAATGCAGAGCACTAATTCTGACTATGGGTCGCCACATGTCACGTCACACTTTTTCACTTTTTTTTCACTTATTATTGCATACTGTTTTATAATGTACTACAATACTGAAGTGCAGATAATTGCCACTATTTGCAACAAGTAGTATACTTGATAGTAGAAATCCTGCTATTTTAACATAGTGTAAATAGAATCCATTGTTATTTTGTTTTTTAGACTTGCATTTGCGTATGTAATTTGTTATTTTGTTTTCAGAATTGTGATCTGCTTTGCACCTCTCGGCCACCGTAGCTTTCAGATGATGTATAAATCTCAATTTCAAAAAAGTGACCCTTATGACTGGTTTTGTGCTCCAGGGTCACATTTATATGTAAATAACTATTTTGACTTAGATTTCATTTTATATTCATTGTAATTTTAGTTTAATTGAGTAATTTTAGTTTTAGTCATTTTATTGTGTAATTGTCATTTTTGTTGGTCTTAATTTTATATATACATTTTAATTTTTTTTGTTTTAGTTCGTTTAGTTTTAGTTGCTTTATTTTTTTTTTACTTTTTTTAATTTACTATTTATTTTTGTTTTAATTATATTTTTAGTCATTTTTGTGCTTTTAGCATTTTTATGAGTTTAGCTTTTAATATTTTGTTAATTTATCTTTAAAATATTTTTATTTTAGTTGTAATTTTAATATTGTTTTGTATTACAACTTAAACTTACTTATTTTAGTTATATTTTATTTAGTTTTATTTCAGATTTATGTCCAGTAAAGAAAATAATTAGTTATATTTTCAGTTGATAACGATGCACCAGTCTTAGATCAGCTCTCCTCCGACTCTCTGGGTCTTCTGCACACTTTTGTCTGGTTTATTTGCTGTTCTCTGCTGTGTGCTGACGAGCACGTAATGACACTCGTCTCTCATCTCTTATACGCGGCCCCGGGGTCCCACCGGTTCATTTACTGCTGGTGTGTCTGCGGTCTGGAGCCGGTGTGAGCTGATCAGGGGCCTGAACGTCCCCCACAGGCTTTCATTAGACAGAGAACGTCTGAAGAAGGTATGAAAGATGTGGATAAGTCAGAGGGGGACACGCCGGTTAAAGAGCTGCGAATACTGCATGCATCTCCTCTGGAGTGGAAAAATAATCACATATAACAGCCTTGTTAATATAGAATGCAAAAAGGTTATTTTGTGTAAGTTAAATAAAATAATCATAATAGATAAACGCAATTTAATTATTTTCATTTTACTGTTAAAAACTTTTTTTTTCATCTCAATTAACACGAGCTCATTAAAGCTGCGTGCATATTTATTACAAAAGAAATGCTGTTGAAATGCTTGCTTTTTTCATTTTTATTTTAAAATTATTTTATGTTTCAGTTTTCATATGAATTTTAGTTTTGGTAAGTTTGTTATGTGCTTTCGTTTATTATGTTAAAAATCCTGCAAATACTTCATGCATTTCATCTGAAATTAAAAAAA
The DNA here is from genome assembly GCF_001515605.1 of Sinocyclocheilus anshuiensis. NCBI lineage: Eukaryota > Metazoa > Chordata > Actinopteri > Cypriniformes > Cyprinidae > Sinocyclocheilus > Sinocyclocheilus anshuiensis. The sequence continues at coordinate 692,824 of NW_015540926.1, forward strand.
AAAAAAAAGTTAATAGACCAGCCTTGTTTTTATAGAATGCGGAAAGATTTTTATTTTTATTTTTTTATAAATTAAATAATATAATAATAAAAGCAATTTAGTCATTGTCAGTGTTGGGGAAAGTTACTTTTAAAAGTAATGCATTACAATTCATTTTAATGTTACATTAAACATTATTTTTCATCTCATTAAAGCTACATGCACATATTGCAAAAGAAATGCTGTTGAAATGCTCGTTTTTATATGTATTTATTAGCTATTATTTTTATTTTATTTTAATTTCCAGTTTTCATTTTAATTTTAGATCTAGTCTTTTTTGCACTTTTTATTATGGTAAAATTTTAATAGAATATTTTTTATAAATGAATAAAAAACAAAGAAACAAAGAAAAACAAAATGTATTTTCTTTTCATTTTACTGTTGTTGTTTTTTTTTTTAATTATGTGCATATGCTGGAAAATACAGTTTTAGAGTAGCTTCACCAGTCCAGTGTTATTTTAATATTTTTTATAGACTATTAAAAAAAGACAAAAAACAAACAAACATGCAAAACATTGTTTACCGTCTTTATGAATCTTTTTTTTTTTCACGTTCAAGTTTTAAAAAAGTACTTTTTAAAACACTTTTGAGGATATTTCTGTACAAGGTTTTGTCAGATTTCAGTAACTTCTTCCAATGATAACTTGTAAGTAAACCCACACATTAAATTTAATTTGGCTCTCATTTAATTCACTTTGCTTGACATAGAAGTCAAGAAATGACTTGCATCTGATGCTGCGTGCATCTGACTGTTAAAGGGGCTGCCGGTGACTCAGGCCTGAGTCATGAGTTTAACAGGAGGCGGCGGCGTGTGAATGTGAGCTCATTATAAAGTTAGTTGTGGAGCGGGTCAGTTGTTAAAAAAAACCTGCGGGACACAAAACGCCTGAGGCACAAAGACCGAACCCAACCACAAACGTTACAAACATATATCTGACACATAACTAAAATGCACTTGGTCCCTGTGTGAAGCTTTGGAGTTATGTATATGATGATCTCATACCAGTTTGTTTACTTGTTTGTTTTTCTTTTCCTTTATTTGTGTGTTGTTGTATAACTGTTCAACAAAGCATGTTAATTGCTTAGAATTTGGTTGACAAGTAAAGCATAAAAATGTCACACATAACATATCCATGGACTTAAAAAAAATAAAAAAATAAAAAAATTGTATTTATAGTTATTTATAATTTGTATTATTTATAATATTTATTTACATTTTTAAATTCCAAAATTTATCAAAAATACAAATACTGCATATGTAGTCTCTTAATTTATACTGTATGTTAACATGAGCTCATTAAAGCTGCATGTATCATTATTAAAAAATAAATGCTGTGTAAAATAAGTCCAGATAGTTATGGTAGTTATGATTTTATGGAACGTAATGTTTTTGAGTAATGAGTTTTAAGATTAGTAACACTAAACAGTATTTTTATAGTGTCTTAAGTAAAAGTGAGTGGTGCTTCACCATGAAAAACTTGATTAGTCCCCCCCCTCTTTTTTGGCATTTATTAGTTAACTATTTCCTTGGTTGAATTGAATTATTATAGATTTTTTTTTTTTTTTTAATTGTTAAAAATAATTTCAGGTGGAGTTTAATATGTCACACTGTTCAAAAACTACATCATGTCTGTATCTGTTCTCCATGGTTGTGTGCGTGATTCAGACATTCACTGTAACTTGGTTGAATTAATTAATTAATTAATTTAACTCTTTCCCCGCTCAAAAACTCAAAAAGTTGCCAGACACCGCCAGCGGTTTTGATGATTTTCACTAAAATTTCATGGCCCCCAGAATATTTTGTTGTATGAATATCTGAACATGCAATACATCAACGTAAGGAACAGACCCTCTACTTTTAAACAAAATAAATAAATAAAATGATGTTTTATTCTAGCTTCAAGCATTCTTTTTTTTTACCAACTCTTGAATGTAGGTAGGTTTCATAAAAAAAAAGCAACATTTTGAGCAAAAAGCTGAAAAAATCGCATTTTTATCAAATATTACATCTGGATCATATTCAGTAATATTACCAAAGCAAAGATGCAGTAGATGGCTTCCATCAGCCATCTATCTCCTAAAGCTTGCACAGGCCTTTAACACTTTCTGGATCGACATTTCACTCAGTAGCATTAGGCAGTTTTCATTTATATGCGGTCAGTGTTGATGATCGCATTATTCTTCATATGCATATGCTTACATATGAGATCGCTCACTTCTGCGGCTTCCTCGTCTGTGTTTCTGATCTGCAGTTTCTAGACTCATTCAGGAGATGCGTAATAGCGCCCCGAGTGTATAACAGTGAAAACACGGAAACACGGAAAATTCTGTGTTTGGCGGGGTAAGAGTCAATGAAAGAGATGCTGTTCAGAGTAGATTGGTATGTCACTTCGCCCAAAACTATTTCATGTCTGCCCATCTGATTTTGCGCCTGTATCTCCGTGATCTGTGTTTCAGACGGCCCGCTGGAGCTCCCCGTCCTGCAGCTCATCCCGACCCAGCGGCAGCTGGTGTTTCGCGGGGACCGTCTGCCGCTGCAGTGCGCCGCCTCGTTCCTCGACCCGACTGTCAGACTGTCCTGGAGCCATGAGCAGCGTCCCGTCCACACGCTGGAGCACAGAGGGCTGTATGTGGAGGACAGCATCATCCACGACTGCTGCCTCATTACCAGGTGAGAGGGACATCATCATATGTGACCCTGCATAAGTCGCTGGGGTATATTTGTAGCAATAGCCAACAATACATTGTATGGGTCAAAATTATTGATTTTTCTTTTATGCCAAAAATCATTAGGATAAATAAAGCATAATAAAATAAATATATCAAAACTTAATTTTTGATTAGTAATATGCATTGCTAAGAACTTAATTTGGACAACTTTAAAGGCGATTTTCTCAATATTTAGATTTTTTTGCACCCTTAGATTCCAGATTTTCAAATAGTTGTATCTATTGTCCTATCCTAACAAACCATACATCAATGGAAAGCTTATGTATTCAGATAAATTCAGATAAATCTCAATTTCAAAAAATGTACCCTTATGACTGGTTTTGTGGTCCAGGGTCACATATTCTAGACACAATAATACCACTTTCCTTAGTCTGTTTTTGCTCCAACTGCTGAAATAGTTTCCAACAAACCATAGCGAATTAAATGTTGCGACAAACTGTAGTGGCGTTCCTGAATGGGTTGCCAGGTCTGCGTAAAAAAATCAGCCCATTTGTGTCACTACAACCCGGGGAAGCAGTGTAAAAGTAGCCCAAATCTTGGCAACACTGTGAGTTTATTTGAATTAATCATTTGAGTGAATGAGTCAATGAATCATTTATAAAGGCTTTTGCTTTTTTCGGTCAGAATCATGAATCAAAGAATCATGCCTTGTCCAAATACCCACACTTGCAGTCTTTGCACTTGACCACTTGACTGCTTATATGACGTATTTCCTATATTTGGCACAAGTGTTCAAGTGAGGATGAAGACCACAAATGTGTGTTGAACTTTTCATTACCTGATGAGACACAGTGTTGTAAACATGCAAGCGTTTACATAGCTTTATTTTTATTTTAAATACTTTATATTTTAAAATCAACTTCTAAATGTTTGTTCAGTAGTCCCTATTACATGACACAATTTAATTTGTGGTGCTTCTAATTAAATGATAAAAAGCAGTTGCAAATGTTGTACAAAATAAATATCACCACTACACATCTTTGCACCAATAAACGTGCAACACTTTGTTTTTCTACTAAATTATATGTAATATCTAATTATTATATTAATATTTAACTTGCATTTGAAAGGTTTCCGTGACCTCTCGCGAGATCCCAGAACATGGTGCATGATGAGATAATGGAAATAGTGTGGATTTAGTGTGCGTTAAGGGCACTGCGTTTTGTCATTTTTAAGACCTGGGACAGTCTTGCACACTTACTTCCTGTTGCACACACATGCTCTCAAGTGGCCAAGACTGCAAGTGTGAGTATTTGGACAAGGCATCGGTCAGTGTTTGAATGAATCAGCTAAGTGAATGAATCCTGAATGAATTCCTGAACGAATCGTTGAATGAAGTAGAGTCATAAAGATTATTTCGCTTATTTCATTCCTGAGTGAATCATGCTGAATTCAGAACCACATACTACTCTTACTATTTTTACCATATCCCCTATCCGCAAAGGTCTTAAATTGGAACATAATTGTTTTTAATTCATAAAATCACGGCATTAAATGTTGCATTGTTTCAAGAAATGAATATCTCTGTCAGTATTTTTTATTTGTTTTCCAATACAAGTATCTAAACATCCTTAAATCAAGATACATTTACTTGAGATACAAATTGAAGTTATGAAATCTTGTTTTCTGAGAATTTGAACAAAATTATTTTATGCTAAAAACAGAAACCGATATCTGTCAATGGGGAATGAAAACTAGTGTTCACTTTGAATTAAATACATTTTTCTGAGCCCATTGGCATATATTTGTTCTTATTTTAGTCATAAACTCATGTAATTTTGATACATTTCTCAGAAAAGTAAATACATTTCAAGTAAATATATCTATCTTTAGACATTTGCAAAATATCTAAAGAAAACCGTGGACTTGGCAACACTGTCAGGAATGGGTTGAGTGAATGAGTCAATGACGCATTCATAAAGGCAGTCACTTATATATACAGTATATATATATATATATATATATATATATATATACACACACATACACAGTGCCGTTCAAAAGTTTGGGATCAGTAAGATTTTTAATGTTTTTTAAAGATTATTCTTATGCTCATCAAGGCTACATTTATTTGATTAAAAATACAGAAAAAAATGGAATTTTGTGAAATATTATTGCAATTTAAAATAACAGTTTTCTATTTTAATATATTTTAAAATATAATTGATCCCTGTGAAGCGAAGCTGTATTTTCAGCATTATTACTCCAGTCTTCATTTTAATATGTTGATTTATTATCAGTGCTGGAAACTGTTGTGCTGCTTAATATTTTTTTGGAACCTGTGATACTTTTTTAAAGATTCTTTGATTAAGTTTAAAAAGAACAGCATTTACTTAAAATATATAGATATTTTTAAACAATATACACTACCGTTCAAAAGTTTGGGGTCAGCAGATTTTTTCTTTCTTTCTATATTTGAAAGAAATTAATACTTTTATTCAGCAAAGATGTGTTAAATTGATAAAAAGCGACAGTAAAGACTTATATTGTTAGAAAAGGTTTCTATTTTGAATAAACGCTGTTCTTTTTAACTTTTTATTCAGCAAAGAATTCCGAAAAAGGTATCAAAGGTTCCAAAATAAAAAAAAATAAAAAAATTGAAGCAGCACAACTGCTTCCAACATTGATAATAATCAGAAATGTTTCTTGAGCAGCAAAGCAGCATTTCAGGATTCTTTGATAAATAAAAAGTTAAAAAGAACAGTTTTTATTCAAAATAGAAATGTTGTGTTACAATATACACTATTCGAACGTTTGGGGTCAGTAAATGTTTTTCTTTCTTTTTTTTTTTTAAAGAAATTATTACTTTTATTAAGCAAGGATGTGTTAAATGGATAAAAAGTGATAGTAAAGCCTTATATTGTTAGAAAAGATTTCTATTTTAAATAAAAGCTGTTCTTTTTAACCTTTTTATTATTCAATGAATCAAAGAGAAAAGTATCACAGTTTCCAAAAAAATATTAAGCAGCACAACAATTTCAACACTGATAATAAATTAGCATATTAGAATGATTTCTGAAGGATCATGTGACACTGAAGACTGGAGTAATGATGCTGAAAATTCAGCGCTCCGTCACAGAAATAAATTATATTTTAAAAGTATATTAAAATAGGAAACCAATATTAGAAATTGCAATAATATTTCACAATAATACTGTTTTTCTGTATTTTTAATCAAATATATATATTTCTGTCATGACAGCTTTCGGAGATGGTAATGTGCATGACAATGTTAATGTATTTGGTCTTGGCGGAATAGATCTGCTACGCTGCTGCTGCTGCAGAGC
>NW_015540926.1:698930-702239 GCF_001515605.1 Sinocyclocheilus anshuiensis
TAACCCCCATATAGCATACATGAATCACCTCGTAGCAGATCTATACAGGTGGAGCTGGGGAAGGTGGAGGGTTTCTGAAGCAAGCTGCAACTGCTACTGCAAGCACGAATCATATATTTGAATGTTGAGCAGCGAGCTCATTGGCTACCGATACAGGAGAGAACCAATCAGCTGTGCCATGTGATTATGATGTCATTAGGTCAGATTGAGTTAGACCTATCGGACTGTGCCATCTAGAGTTTCATGCCAGAACTCTGTATATGTATATATATATATATATATATATATATATGTATGTGTGTGTGTGTGTTCTGTGTGGTTATTAGGGTGTTGCAAGGGTGTATGTGTGGTTGCCAGGTGTTTTCTTCCTGTGTGGTGTGCAAAGAGTCCTGTACCCTATTGTTGGTACAGTAATAGTTAAGAATCAGCTATTGGAAATGTGTTTCTATGATGGTTATGGTCTGGTACTTTAGGCATGAAGTGGAAAAATATGATTTCAGCAGTAACCTTTTCATATGAAATAACACAAATCTAAAAATGGGACACACACACACCGTTTCCTTTACCTTTTATGATCAGCGCCCTTGATAGTGATCTGAAAGGACTTGAGTGAATTGTGCTGGCTGGGTTCCAACGGCTCCATGCGTCCCTGCAGAGGTTTGGCAGTAGTGTGCGAACAGTCGTCTAGATTTCGGCAGGTTTAGCGCGTTTAACCAAACATATGCTGCATGGTAATTAGGGCAATAATGCGCCACATGCCGACTCTCAAGTACTTGACAGACCACCGTGCCTCTTCCTCCGGCTCTCTTCATTTCCCATTACACACACACACACACACACACACACAACCATGAACCATGTGGCGGTTAATTACTTCAACTAGCTCTCACCACGCAGTAGCGTCTGAGCATAAATTTTTGATGAAGTGCCGACAGAAATATGTTTCCCAGTGTCAACAAGCAGTTTTCTGCACGGGCCGGAGCGCTGGTGTTTCCTCAGCTTCACACCGGCGCTAATTTCCCTTCGTTAGTAAACTGGTGTGATTATTAGTATGCAGAGGAGACACTGACTCATTCAGCCGTCATATGAATCATCTGCTCTGCAGTCCGGCCTCGCTCTGTTCGCACTAAATTCCCTCTCGGATTTCACTCATAATCTCAGGACTAGCTGAGCGCGTCGTTTCTGAAGTTTGATTAGAAAGTGAGCTGAAGCAGATAGATTAGTTAAACATACATCCAGTTGTCTACAGATCTACATCCAGTTTAATGCTGTGTTTAAAAGCCTCACTCGATATAAAATTAGTTTAGCTAGAATTACTCTTATAGAATATACTGTATATGGAAGTATTACATTTCAAATGCAGTATGCAAAATATCAATATTATATGAACAATTTGTGTTTTTGATTTTATATTTCCCATAGCCATTTGTGTGACATCTGGTGCAAAATTGAAAATTCAAATTTAAGAATTTAATTTTAATTTTTCATTTCCTTCACTAGAATGAACTTTTTAATTAAATGAATTAAATTAAATTAATGCATTCTAATTAGCAAAATTAAAATGGAAATGCATTTGTAGACATGGAGGAATATTTTAAATTTGAAATAGGAATATTTTAAGATTGTTTTTTTTAATGCATTTTCCTTCAAATGCACTTACACTCACAATTAAGTTGTATTTGAATTGAAATCGTTTTTGCATGCTACACAATGAATGTATGTGGACTTAAAAATGCATTCTGAGTGATTGCATTAACATTCATGTCCTCACCTGCCATGGGCACTTTACATATTATAATGGCACTTTGCATATTACATTTAAAATTTAACTGATCCAGCTTTATGCTTCCATAATCAGATATTCTTTAATATATTCCAGAGGTATTCAGTTTTATTCATAATAAAATGCATTTATTCAAATTGTTTGAAATCAGCTTAAAATCATTACATTTATCGTTAAAAAGTATGAACATAGATAAATATGACTAGCTGTGGAACAAGCAATATTCAGTTACTTCAAACTGGATTTACTGATGCTAAATATAAACTTGGTTATTGTATATTTAAAACGCATTCAGTTAGTTGGCTCTATTACAGAAATCCTACCCGTTTCATTTCTGTATAACTGACACATATGCATCGCATTATGTTTAATAGTTTTAAAACTGTGTCATCCAAATCCATGGAAATTTATATGCAATCAAATACATAAATCTGTTTGACCCATATGCAAATGTAATATTTGTGCATATATTAAATTTCCATGTATAAATTCCAAGCATTAATGAAACTTATTAGAAATTGGAACAATTTTCATATATTAACATATAGATCTATCCCATAAAAATATGCATGTTTATGTGTGTAATACATTTTTAGACATATGTCATGCACATGTATATTCATCCTAAAACCTATCAATACATGTAGATATTATATGAGTAAATATAAAACATAGACATGTATTTTAAAATAAATGACTGCGAAAAAACATACTGACTTTTGTATATATGTTGTTTTTATTAAGTTGCATGTATACATAAAATATATATTGTTGACATATGGTTGCTATGTATAATACCATATGAAAAATCATGTTAACACGCACAATACATATACAAATTTTACAGTGAGGATTTTATACATGTTATAAACTTCATCCACCCAGAGAATGTATGCATGTGAAAATTATATATGGCTTTTTTATAGGTAACATATATGGCAATATCACTCTAGATATAGAGCATCTATATATTAGATTTCCGTATGGGGAGTGTAGAAAAATATATAGAGCAGTTGTTAAAGTGCTCGAGGACTTTTAAACTCTGGACGCATGGTTCTTTCTGCGCTGTATTTGCTCATGTGATGTGTTTGATTGACAGCTGTCACAGTGTGTCAGGTGAATATGAGGACACTCAGGACCGGCTCTCGTCCCTCCTCTCTATTTTCTGTCGCTCATTCCAAGAGTCATTCCTGCAGGCTTGTGATGGATTTCTTGACATTCTCATTCTGATTAGGCCCTCAATTAATCACTGCTCTCTCCTTGTACATACAAACGAAACGGTGCTGCTCTGCTTTACGAGTGGAGCCTATACACGGTAATGTTGCTCTTGGCAGAGCAGAGATCCTCTGGCCAGAGAGACGGAGAGAGAGAGACGGGAACAGCCCCGTCTGACTCCACCGGCCAACCAAAACACAAACACACACACATACACTCTCTCTCTCTCTCACACACACACACACACACACACACACACACACATACACTCTCTCACACACACACACACACACACACACACATACACTCTC
>NW_015540926.1:702716-717772 GCF_001515605.1 Sinocyclocheilus anshuiensis
ACACACACACACACTCTCTCTCTCACACACACACACACACAGCTGATGGAGTGAGTTAGTACGGTAGATCCCACAGGACGCTGTACTATAGTAAAAATATACAGCCTCCATTATGTTCTGCTCTACACTGCCATTAAAGCGTCTGTAAATGACATGCGTCTGAGGAAACTACACACAGATCTTTCCATAGCTCTAATTGTTTGATTTAAGAGCAGATTGTGGTCGGACCCTTTGCAGGTTATACGTTTGTGTTTTTGACCTGAGGATTGAAATGTTTCAAATTACGAATCTGCTTGTTGTTATATACCTTTATTTTCTCCAGTACAATTTCATGCATTGAAATGAATCATTCACAACAAGACCAGAAATTTATAAGGTCTATTGTATCATGTTTGATATGCAAAGCCTCTAAATGATCAAACTCTGCTGTTAAAGCTGTCTCACACTCAGTCTCCTGCATGTTTTCTGTCGTCTGAATGATAGTTTAGAGTGTTTTATCCAGTAAAAGCTCTTTTAGTGTAATTGTACAAGCGTCCAGCTTCAGCTGCTGCTTCTCGTGTCAAATCTTGACTGGTTTTTATCAAGTAAGCGTCAGAATAACTGCAGTAATATCTCCAGATGAACACTTACTGCACTGAAGCAGCTGGGCTGTACAATCATTTTTAGAAAAATCAGTGCGTCTCAAATCTGATCATCAGGATCTTTTGAGGAATGTTTATTTCTTCATCTCTCAATCATCTGATATTTAGATCATTTTATGTCAGTATCTGCTGTACTGTTATAAAGATCTCATTGATTTACATTACAAGCAGCAGAATTTCATCTTATAAATATCAGCATCTGCACCAAATTGCATATTGTTGCTCAGTTTTGAGACTCTGACTAAAATTGAGCTGTTTTCTTCCTTCATATTCTCACTATATCAGACTGTATAGGCCATGAAAGCCTGATGCATCAAATATGATACACATATGCAAACTTTTTAAGGTAAACAAAAATATATTTTTTCTTTTTTTTCATATGTCTGGCTTGACAGGATCAAGAAAGCAAATGGAATTGAATTTGGGTTCATCTTGACATTAGGATAAATATTTCTTTTGACTGTTTCACTCACACTTACACGATCTCTGTTCTCTGATGATTTTTGCCTCTCTGGGCTGATTGGCTCTCGGGTGATTTGGTAACCATGGCGACTGGAGTTTAATTCTCTCATTATGGCTCTGTTTGTCTGATGAGGGTTTGTGTCGGACTCTCAGGTTTGAGGACGGACAGAAGAGAGGAAGACTGACAGCAGACACACGCACTGAGTGACCTGCTGGCACACAAAATCAATTAGTAATTTCATTTGCAGCAAACTTCATTCAGTGCATTAATATGTTTGTTTTTCTGTTTCTATGAGGAGTAAAACTTTCAAATAAATTGCTGCCATGTTCATTGTTTTTCCAGTCCTTGTATTCTGTTCTCCTGACTGTCTCATAGCCTGCTGTTTATATAGTGCAGACCAGTGTGTTACTCGTCTGTAATCCCATAAAGCCCGTGCTCAGTTCATCATCATGATCTAATGGTGCCTCAGAGGTGAGCAGAGACTCTAATAAACGGCCAACATTTGCTCGACCTTTAGAGGAACATGGATAATTTCATGATGAAATAGTCAGTGTCTCATGCTTTGATTGCATATTGTTGCTCAGTTTTGAGTCTCTGACTAAAATTGAGCTGTTTTCTTCCTTCATATTCTCACTATATCAGACTGTATAGGCCATGAAAGCCTGATGCATCAAATATGATACACATATGCAAACTTTTTAAGGTAAACAAAAATATATTTTTTCTTTTTTTTCATATGTCTGGCTTGACAGGATCAAGAAAGCAAATGGAATTGAATTTGGGTTCATCTTGACATTAGGATAAATATTTCTTTTGACTGTTTCACTCACACTTACACGATCTCTGTTCTCTGATGATTTTTGCCTCTCTGGGCTGATTGGCTCTCGGGTGATTTGGTAACCATGGCGACTGGAGTTTAATTCTCTCATTATGGCTCTGTTTGTCTGATGAGGGTTTGTGTCGGACTCTCAGGTTTGAGGACGGACAGAAGAGAGGAAGACTGACAGCAGACACACGCACTGAGTGACCTGCTGGCACACAAAATCAATTAGTAATTTCATTTGCAGCAAACTTCATTCAGTGCATTAATATGTTTGTTTTTCTGTTTCTATGAGGAGTAAAACTTTCAAATAAATTGCTGCCATGTTCATTGTTTTTCCAGTCCTTGTATTCTGTTCTCCTGACTGTCTCATAGCCTGCTGTTTATATAGTGCAGACCAGTGTGTTACTCGTCTGTAATCCCATAAAGCCCGTGCTCAGTTCATCATCATGATCTAATGGTGCCTCAGAGGTGAGCAGAGACTCTAATAAACGGCCAACATTTGCTCGACCTTTAGAGGAACATGGATAATTTCATGATGAAATAGTCAGTGTCTCATGCTTTGGGCTGAAACCTGAGACAAACTTTAGATCAACCTGAAAGCAACCTCAAAAAATCTTGTCTGCTTTGTCATTGAAACTGTTGATAGAGGAAATGTTGAATGCATTATGAGCTGCATGGAAGAATTGCCAGGGTGTTTTTATGCGGTAATGTGTTGTGGATAGTTGCCAAGATGTTGCTATGCAGTTGCTAATATGTTGTGGGTAGTTGCCAAGGTGTTGCTATGCAGTAATGTGTTGTAGGTAGCTGCCAAGGGTTTGCTATGCGATAATGCGTTGTGGGTGGTTGCCAGGGTGTTGCTATGCAGTAATGTGTTTGGGTGGTTGCCAAGGGGTTGCTATGCAGTAATGTGTTGGTGGTGGTTGCCAAGGGGTTGCTATGCGGTAATGTGTTGGTGGTGGTTGCCAAGGGGTTGCTATGCAGTTATGTGTTTGGGTGGTTGCCAAGGGGTTGCTATGTGATAATGTGTTGTTAGTGGTTGCCAGGTTGTTGCTATGCGATTGCTGATGAGTTGTGGGTGGTTGCCAATGGGTTGCTATGCAATAATGTGTTGTGGGCAGGGCCGGCCCAAGCCTTTATGGGGCCCTAAGCAGAATTTTACATGGGGGGGCCCCTCAGTGCTGCCAATACGACTGATTATTGTCAATGCTTGATTATTCGCACACCCATTATCGATTTCTTTTGTTGTAGCTGTGTTGCTTACATCATACCAATGTCTGCCTGTTATGTTTTTACCCTTATGCGATTTTTAATTGTAACAGTAGCAAACCCACAAGAGTGGTCAGGTGTTCATTTGCACTTTAACATTCAGTCTTACAGTACTAAGTGGCAAACTTAATGCGGTGTACTGAAAAGTAGCTAAATAAACCAGCTGACAATGCATTTACGGAACAGAATGTTATTTTAACAACATAATTGATTAAACACACATCTAAAACAATAACTCTTAATCTATAACTAGCTAATTGAGGCATAATGATATTGGAATATAGCAAGACCTCAGAGGTAGGCTAAGGTAATTAATGTTAAGCTGTTATCAGCACCAAGTTTATGAAACAGAAGCTTATTTTTATTACAAAAATATATACTCAAAGTTATTTTTACATAGCTGGTTTTAGATTGAAGTTTTCGTCTTCTAAGTAAAATATTACAATATGTCAAGATATCAAGGCTATTTACAGATGTTAAATCAAACAAGAACTTCCCTAAAACAAAAAGGTACCCTACCTAGGCTATGCTAATTAACTGTGGCTGGCACAGAGCCAGAGAAAGACACGCTCAGTGCTTTTAATACAGGTGCATCTCAGTAAATTAGAATGTTGTGGAAAAGCTCATTTATTTCAGTAATTCAACTCAAATTGTGAAACTCGTGTACTATCAGCACCAAGTTTATGAAACAGAAGCTTATTTTTATTACAAAAAATATATAAGGAAAGGAAAGTTATTTTTACACAGAAGACAAAAACTTTAATCAAAACTAGCTAAGTAAAATATTATAATATATTATGATGTCAAGGCTATTTACGGATGTTTAATCAAACATGAACTTCCTTAAAACAACAAGATACCCTACCTAGGCTATGCTAATTAACTAGTCAGCCGGAGAAAGACGCACTCTGTGCTTTTCATATATCAAAACTGTTCAGTGTTTACAGCCGCTTTATTTAATTTATTTTAAGATTTTATTGATTTCAGACATTTAAATAGACATTTCAATTAAGTACTAGCAAAAAAAGACATTTATAATTTGTTAAATACACACTGATTTCTATGGAAAGCGTCAATAATAAACGTTTCAATAAAAATTTGACAACGTGTTTTATTCCAATCAAATACACATTGTGTAGGTAAAGTTGACTCTGTTTTCTCCCAGTTCACTGGCCACTTACTTTCATGTATTTCGGGAGAAATGGGTGAATTTAGGTGATGTAAATTCAACAGATCCACACGACAGCGTCCAGCAGCGCACATTATAGATCAACTAACATGGTCAGTAAGGTTGTTTAAACGACAAAACTAATTAATTTACACCTATTTCACAATCAGAATAGGCTGGAGTTCATGATGTAGGCTAGTAAACAAGTTTGTGGATATTTTTAATAAAAAAAGAAAAAACGAAATAAAAGTCATACATTTGTCATACAGCGCTGTTGTGCCTGCATGATTCGTCGCTATTGCAATAATAAGATGATACATATAAATGATTTTAATATTTAATATTGCTTTTTTTCATGTACTCTTGGGGTCACTTAGTTCGCTTATGCCTTGGGCCGGCTCTGGTTGTGGGTGGTTGCCCAGTAAGGTTGTTTAAACGACAAAACTAATTAATTTACAATCAATTTACAATTTACAAACAATTTACAATTAATTTACAACTATTTCACAATCAGAATAGGCTGGAGTTCATGATGTAGGCTAGTAAACAAGTTTGTGGATATTTTTAATAAAAAAAGAAAAAACTAAATAAAAGTCATACATTTGTCATACAGCGCTGTTGTGCCTGCATGATTCGTCGCTATTGAAATAATAAGATGATACATATAAATGATTTTAATATTTAATATTGCTTTTTTTCATGTACTCTTGGGGTCACTTAGTTCGCTTATGCCTTGGGCCGGCTCTGGTTGTGGGTGGTTGCCAGGTTGTTGCTATGCAGTAATGTGTTGTAGGGGGCTGCCAAGGGGTTGCTATGCTATGATGTGTTGTGAATGGTTGTCAGGGTGTTGCTATGCGGTAATGTGGTGTGGGTGGTTGGCAAGGTATTGCAATGCAGTTGCTAATGTGTTGTAGGTGGTTGCCAAGGTGTTGCTATGCGGTAATGTAATGCTATTCTATCTACTTGTTTTCTTTTTGTTATATATATACAGTGGGTACGGAAAGTATTGAGACCCCCTTAAATTTTTCACTCTTTGTTATATTGCAGCCATTTGCTAAAATCATTTAAGTTAATTTTTTTTTCCTCATTAATGTACACACAGCACCCCATATTGACATATATTTACAGTAGGAAATTTACAAAATATCTTCATGGAACATATAATGCATATTATTGCTCTTTTGTTGGTTTTGATTGCTTCCATTGTCATCATTTGAGTGTTCTGAGTGGTCGCTAAGGTCCACATGAATGAGTACATCAGGATATTCAACACAAACGTGTAGCAGACAGTAAATAAAGTACATTTTGATGCTATGTGATGACGTGTGTGTGATGGAGAATCTGGGCTCATTTTATAATCCGCTTCATGCAATGACAAATGTCACACACGCATAATAAAATCACAGTATTTTTGTGTATTTTATATTAGTTTTTGGTTTGTTTGTTGAGTGTTGGAGTGTCTCAGATTATGGTGCTCGCAACACTAAAGTCACGAGTTTGATTCCCTAGAGAAAATCGTGCTGTTAAGATGTATAGCACCTTTGTAAGCCGCTTTTAGATCTACTAAATTAATATGTTTTAATTAAACACCATAGTGATGAAAGAGTATTCCTGAGTGTGTTTGTGTGCTTTTGTTATTCTTTTAATATTCAATATTTAATTAATAATTCACATTTATTTACCTGTTCTTGTTCATGCTTCAGCGATACTGAACTGAAGAGCGTCTATAGTGGGCAGAACTATTTTCATGCTCTGGGTTTTGAAATATTCATCAGTGGAGCCCCCCAACTTCAACACTCACAGGCCTGTTATTATCCTCAAATTGTGAAATGTCAGTGTATGAGAGTAAATGCTGCTAATGAAGTGCTTTGGAGACAATTGTGGACGGCTGGACAACAGAGCTCTGTTGTGGGAATGTAGGTCACTGTGTGTGTTTGTGTTCTCATTGATGGTTGTTTTTTACCCTTGTTTGGACGCATACAGCATGTATATTATTTTGAAGAAAATGTGAGTAGTGCATGCAAAACTTGATATGGGTGGTTGCCAGGGTGTTGCTATGAGGTTGCTTGTTGCTAATGTGCCATGGGTGGATGCCAGGACATCGCTATGCAGTTGCTACTGTGTTGTGTGCGGTTGCCAGGGTGTTGCTATGCAGTTGCTAATGTGTTGTGGGTGGTTGCCAGGGTGTTGCT
Source organism: Sinocyclocheilus anshuiensis (assembly GCF_001515605.1). Lineage (NCBI taxonomy): Eukaryota > Metazoa > Chordata > Actinopteri > Cypriniformes > Cyprinidae > Sinocyclocheilus > Sinocyclocheilus anshuiensis. The sequence continues at coordinate 709,270 of NW_015540926.1, forward strand.
ATGTGGTTGCTTGTTGCTAATGTGCTGTGGATGGATGCCAGGACATTGCTATGCAGTTGCTAATGTGCTGTGGGTGGTTTCCAGGGTGTTGCTATGCAGTTGCTAATGTGCTGTGGGTGGTTGCCAGGGTGTTGCTGTTTGGTTGCTTTTTTTCAATGTGTTGTGGGTAGTTGCCAGGGTGTTGCTGTGCGGTTGGTAATGCGTTGTGTGTGGATGCCTAGGTGTTGCTATGCGGTTGCTAATGTGTTGTGTGTGGTTGCCAGGGTGTTGCTATGTGGTTGCTTGTTTTTAATGTGTTGTGGGTGGTTACTAGAGTGTTGCTATGCAGTTGTTTGTTGCTCATGTGCTGTAAGTGGATGTCAGGGTGTTGCTATGCAGTTGCTAATGTGTTGTGTGTGGTTGCCAGGGTGTTGCTATGTGGTTGCTTGTTTTTAATGTGTTGTGGGTGGTTGCCAGGGTGTTGCTATGCAGTTGCTAATGTGTTGTGTGTGGTTGCCAGGGTGTTGCTATGTGGTTGCTTGTTTTTAATGTGTTGTGGGTGGTTGCCAGGGTGTTGCTATGCAGTTGCTAATGTGTTGTGTGTGGTTGCCAGGGTGTTGCTATGTGGTTGCTTGTTTTTAATGTGTTGTGGGTGGTTGCCAGGGTGTTGCTATGCAGTTGCTAATGTGTTGTGTGTGGTTGCCAGGGTGTTGCTATGTGGTTGCTTGTTTTTAATGTGTTGTGGGTGGTTGCCAGGGTGTTGCTATGCAGTTGCTAATGTGTTGTGTGTGGTTGCCAGGGTGTTGCTATGTGGTTGCTTGTTTTTAATGTGTTGTGGGTGGTTGCCAGGGTGTTGCTATGCAGTTGCTAATGTGTTGTGTGTGGTTGCCAGGGTGTTGCTATGTGGTTGCTTGTTTTTAATGTGTTGTGGGTGGTTGCCAGGGTGTTGCTATGCAGTTGCTAATGTGTTGTGTGTGGTTGCCAGGGTGTTGCTATGTGGTTGCTTGTTTTTAATGTGTTGTGGGTGGTTGCCAGGGTGTTGCTATGCAGTTGCTAATGTGTTGTGTGTGGTTGCCAGGGTGTTGCTATGTGGTTGCTTGTTTTTAATGTGTTGTGGGTGGTTGCCAGGGTGTTGCTATGCAGTTGCTAATGTGTTGTGTGTGGTTGCCAGGGTGTTGCTATGTGGTTGCTTGTTTTTAATGTGTTGTGGGTGGTTGCCAGGGTGTTGCTATGCAGTTGCTAATGTGTTGTGTGTGGTTGCCAGGGTGTTGCTATGTGGTTGCTTGTTTTTAATGTGTTGTGGGTGGTTGCCAGGGTGTTGCTATGCAGTTGCTAATGTGTTGTGTGTGGTTGCCAGGGTGTTGCTATGTGGTTGCTTGTTTTTAATGTGTTGTGGGTGGTTGCCAGGGTGTTGCTATGCAGTTGCTAATGTGTTGTGTGTGGTTGCCAGGGTGTTGCTATGTGGTTGCTTGTTTTTAATGTGTTGTGGGTGGTTGCCAGGGTGTTGCTATGCAGTTGCTAATATGTTGTGGGTAGTTGCCGGGGTGTTGCTATGTGGTTGGTAATACGTTGTGTGTGGATGCCTAGGTGTTGCTATGATGTTGCTAATGTGTTGTGTGTGGTTTTCAGGGTGTTCTTAAGTGTTGCTAGTGCTTTGTGGGTGGTTGCCAGGGTGTTGCTATGCAGTTGATGTGTTTTGGGTGTTCCTAGGCTAGGGTGTTCTGGGTGGCTGCTAAAGTCCACATGAATGAGTACATCAGGATATTAAACAAAAAACATCTAGTAGAAATGAAATAAAGTTAATTTTGATGCCGTATGATGATGATGATGATGATGTGTATGATGGAGACTCTGGGCTGGTTTGGGCATTTGGAACGCTGCACAGACCAACCACAAACTCCTTCTGCACAGACATTAGAGCAACAACAATTCATTATATCTCACAAAGACTGAGAGAAGAGGAAAGATGATGTGGCAGATGTTTAAATGAGTAGTTTGCCCAAAAACTTCTTAAAATTCATTAAATCGAACCAAAAAAGGTTCATACTTAACTGATCAGGCATTGCGTTTTCATAGCTCACATTAATGGAGACCTCAGTTATGTTTCGTTCACATTTTTTCATGTTTTTCCTGAAATTTCATTGGAGAAAAGAGTGAATAGTTGTCATACAGTATCAATATAGAGCTATAAAATGAATTCATAAATTGATAGGGTTAGACTTTGGTATCTTAGCAAACTTGAGCACGGTTTAATACATTGTTGAGATCTCATTTGAAAGTTTAAAGGAGACACGTATGATTACAGGGTCTTTTTCTCAGGAGAAACACCTCTGTCAGGAGACTTCAGCAAAGTCTCAATCTCGCTCTTGTCTATGAGCAATAGTTGAGATATTAAAGATGTTATTTCAAATATTGTTGGTTCTGTGACAAATTGCTTTTGTTCCTCAATTGCAAGTCACTTCGGATAGAAGTGTTTGCTAAATGCACACATTTAATGTAATTCCTCATGTTGTTCTAAGCCTTTGTGACATTATTTATTTATTTATTTATTTTTTGTAACACCGCAGGAGATGTTTAGCTAGTTTTTATTCTTTGTGTTTGTTGTGAATATTTCTGCTTGTGTCGTATCATTGATTTCTCATCATATGAGCACAGAGCATCTCTCATGTCTCTTTATGGGAAGCTCTCTGTTATTTTTGGCATGTGGTTGTCAGTTTAACAGGGCACAAGCGCAGTTGCCCGACCGCAGCTCTTCAGAGTGCTCTCTGAGCCGTATGTGCTGCAGATGGGTCAGTCTCTAGTGCTGCCGCTGGCCGGTCCGAGGGTCCGAGGTCATTCATCAGGGCTCTTAAGTGCTGCCAGACCACAGCAGAGAGGAATAATGTGCCATAACCAGATGTCATCAGAACATCAGGATGATTTATGCTACTTTTTACCTGGATAATCTCCTAGATAGACGGTAAAGATGGCTGCATTGCACTTTGGATATTAATTAATTTCTCCTGAAGCATGCATCTAATTATGACACCCTACTTGTAAACTGCTTTTGAAGGAGAAATGTGCATTTTTCCCCTTTTTTGACTGAAGGAGGGACCTGAGTTATATTGTAGAGACTCAGTAATGGACTCGTAATTTGCTGGGCCAGTACGCAACCACCTGGCACACTTTAGCAACCACTTAACAATACCCTTGGAGCCACTTTGAACATCCTAGCTACACCCTATCACATTATATCAACCACATAGCAACACCCTGGCATCCAAATAGCAACACCCTAGCAACCACCTTAGCAACTACACAGAAACAGGCCAGCAACCACCTAGCAACATCCCAGCAACTTCATAGCAACACCTTGGTAATCAGTCACATTTTCAGAAAATTTGCAAATGTGGTTATTTCTGTAATTCTGATGCGGTAAAGGTGCAGAATTACACAGAGCTGATTTAACGCTGGTTTGAGCCAAATGTAAATCTAATAGTCGACTACAAAATTGACTACTAAAGTTGAAGGACAGTCTGCTCTGAAAGAGTTCAATCTATGTTTAAAGATCCAAACATCAGCCTCCACACACTCGAGCGCAGAATGAAAACTGACAGTCATTATATCAGGAAAGGAGAGCCGGAGTGTGTGTGTGTGTGTGTGTGTGTGTGTGTGTGTGTGTGTGCTTGCATGCACGTCCCTCAATGTTTCCCTCGAAAATGTTGTAGAAATGCAGGAACAAAAGCTGTTGGAAATTTTACAGTGTATTAATAATGCAAAGCTGAATAAGTCTGGATAACCTTAGTCTTGTGTTTGCTGGTGCTCAGTATCACATTGATGGATTTGTTTTTTAATTAAACAGCCACTCAAACAGAATTAATTTTGCACTTAGAAAATGTGCATCATTTATTATTTGAATAGATGCAAAAATGTACAGTTCATAAAGAAAAAAAGCCTTTTTCATGATAATTTAACACAAATGCTCATGTTCTCGACTGTCCGTGTGTTAAACTGGCTCATGTTGAAGTGTGACTCAGTGTCATCTCGCCCTCGTTTCGCAGCGAGCTCATCCTGTCCAACATCGATGCCGGCGTTTCCGGTAATTGGCAGTGTCACGTGACCAGTTCCCGTGGCAACAGCTCAATCGGAATGGAGATTGTGGTGCTGGAGACGACGGTGCTGTACTGTGGAGCCGAGAGGGTCAGTAGCAACAAGGGCGACTTCAGGTGTGTCTGCAGCTACAGATGCCCATCAGCAACATCACACATAGACACAGACGCCATTCACCAGAGCGCCAGCTTAAAGGGACAGTTCACCCATTTTCTCACCCTCATGTTGTTCTAAACCTGTATGAGTTTCTTTCTTCTGTTGAACACAAAAGAAGATATTTTGAAGAATTTTGGGAACCCAACAGTTGATGGTAGCCATTGACTTCCATAGTATTTTTTTTCCATTCAAGGGAAGTCAATGGCTGCTGTCAACACAGAAGATATTTTGAAGAATGTTGGCAACCAAATAGTTCACTGTATCCATTGACTCTGATTGTATGGGGGAAAAAATTTCTTTGGATGTCAATGGCTACCGTCAACACAAAAGAAGATATTTTGAAGAATGTTGGCAACCAAATAGTTGACGGTAGCCATTGACTTCCATAGGATTTTTTTCATTCAAAGGAAGTCAATAGCCACTGTCAACACAAAAGAAGATACTTTGAAAAATGTTGGCAACCAAATAGTTGACGGTAGCCATTGACTTCCATGGTATTTTTCCGTTCAAGGGTAGTCAATAGCTACTGTCAACACAAAAGAAGACATTTTGAAGAATGCTGGCAACCAAATAGTTGACGGTAGCCATTGACTCTGATAGTATGGGGGAAAAATTTACTTTGGTCAGTTGACAGTAGCCATTGACTTCCATAGTATTTTTTTTTTCCATTCAAGGGAAGTCAGTGGCTACCGTCAACACAAAAGAAGACATTTTGAAGAATGTTGGCAACCAAATAGTTGACGGTAGCCATTGACTTCCATAGGATTTTTTTCATTCAAGGGAAGTCAATAGCTACCGTCAACACAAAAGAAGATACTTTGAGAAATGTTGGCAACCAAACAGCTGACGGTAGACATTGACTTCCATAGTATTTTTTTTTCCATTCAAGGGAAGTCAATGGCTACCGTCAACACAAAAGAAGACATTTTGAAAATGTTGGCAACCAAATAGTTGACGGTAGCCATTGACTTCCATAGGATTTTTTTTTTTCATTCAAAGGAAGTCAATGGCTACCGTCAACACAAAAGAAGATACTTTGAAAAATGTTGGCAACCAAATAGTTGACGGTAGCCATTGACTTCCATGGTATTTTTCCATTCAAGGTAAGTCAATGGCTACCGTCAACACAAAAGAAGATATTTTGAAGAATGTTGGCAACCAAATAGTTGACGGTAGCCATTGACTCTGATAGTATGGGAAAATTTTTTACTTTGGTCAGTTGACAGTAGCCATTGACTTCCATAGTATTTTTTTTTTCCATTCAAGGGAAGTCAATGGCTACCGTCGACACAAAATAAGATATTTTGAAAAATGTTAGCAACCAAACAGTTGACGGTAGCCATTGACTTCCTTAGTATGGGAAAAAATACTATTGAAGTCAATCGCTACCATTGACTGTTTGGTTGCCAACATTCTTCAAAATATCCTCTTTTGTGTTCAACAGAAGAAAGAAACTCATACAGGTTTGGAACAAGTGGAGGGTGAGTAAACGCTGAGATAATTTCCATTTTTGAGTGAACTGTCTCTTTAAAAACCACATCACAGATTGTGTAATTGTGATGCTTCAGTGCGTCTGTTGTATTTTAACTTCAGATCTCTGATTGCTGCTTTTATAGCTCCATGTTCATTCTGTGTTTATGCAGCACATGACTGTAATGGGCTGGAAAATTAGCCTGTTGTTAGCAGAGGAATTAGTGTCATCTGTGCATTACTGACAACAACAAACAGACTCTGTTCATGTTCACAAACCTCATGTGAGAAACTCGCCTAAAGACACTGCCATTTAAAAGCTTGGGGTCAGAAATTATAATTTTTTTTTTTTCATCAAGGATGCATTAAATTGATCAAAAGTGCCAGTGAAGACAATTATAATGTTACAAAAGGTTTCTATTTCAAATAAATGCTGTTCTTTTGAACTTTCTATTCATCTGTGAATACTGAAAAATGAAATGTGTCACAGTTTCCACAAAAATATTGTGCAGCACAACTGTTTTCAACATTGATAATAATCAGAAATGTTTCTTGAGCAGCAAATCAGCATATTAGAATGATTTCTGAAGATCATGTGACACTGAAGACTGGAGTAATGATGCTGAAAATACAGCTGCGCATCACAGAAATAAATTAAATTTTAACATATATTCACATAGAAAACAGCTGTTTTAAACTGTAATATTATTTCACAATTGTTACTGTACAGCCGTGGCCAAAGGTCACGACTGTATGTTTGACCTAATAAATGCGGCCTTGGTGAGCAGAAGAGACTTCATAAACATAAAAAACAAAATAATTATTCAACATTTTCGACAGGTTGCGTAAGTCCAAAAAAAAGTGTGTATATATATATATATATAATTTATTTATTATTTATCCTCAATTTTCAATTGATATCATCAATGACAGGAATAAATAACACTTTAATTTCTTATTATTTTAAATAGAAATTATTATTATATTAGAAAACAGTTATTTTAAATTTGTAATATTTCACAATATTACTGTTTTTACTGTATTTTAATCAAATAAATGCAGTTTTGGTGAGAAGAAGTACCCCAAACCTTTGAATGGTAGTGTAAAACATCTGAATGTTATTGTGTCATATTGCAAAATATCACAGTCACTGTCATTTATAGTAAACAAAGATGCTCAGACATGATTTCCAAACACAACATTTGGTAGAGAAGCTGGGGTTTAAATGCTAAACTATAAATCCTATAATATATATATATATATATATATATGGAATGACATGAAGAAACAGAACAAACTGAGACAGACTCAATCCAGAAGAATTGGTTACGTCGCAATGTTGGAAATATTTCTGTTTTAAACCATGAAGGCGAGCCAATGGATATCACACACAAGCACCGTGCAACTTTTGCGCAAGAGTTATGCCGGTGAACGTCTTAATCTCAGTCAATTCACTATGCAGAAAGTGAAAGTAAAGTGACGCAGTGACGGAGTAATGGCAGAGCTTTCTGCATCTGACGCCGCTTATTCTCTCAGAGACGACGAGACGAATCGTCGGTGAAAGTCGTTGCTTGAAATAAAGCTTTTTATTTCATTGATTTTTATTGATGACTGCAGTGTTAATATTTTAATGAAAGCATGTCTGCACCTTTTTAGTGAAGCCATTCTCTGTGATGTTAACGGGGGGTTGATCAGGCTCCTGGAAAATAACGAAATCATGCCTGGAGAGAAAAGAATTAATACACCATCAGAAATAACAAACGTCAGATTAGTTAATAATAAAAACAATACACTTTAACCCTGTGAAGCCAAAAGGAAGTTTATTGAAACTTTAGACAAAACATTAAAAAATAATTTTGCATCATATTTGATCCATCAGGCTTTTATGGCTCATATATTCTGATATAATGAGAATATGGAGGAAAAACAGCTCAGTTGTATTCAGAGGCCCAAATTGAGCAATATCAGTCGTCAATCAATATCTCCAATAATCTGTCTCAGTAAAATGAGATTGAAATGATCCAAACATATAATGCAGTGATTGAGAGCTGAAGAAATAAAGACATGAGGAGATTGTGTGAGAAACACATTTAACAGCAAAGTTTGATCATGTTCATCATTTACAGGAAATTTGTGTATCAAATATGATACAGTTTATAGGGTTAAAACATATTAATCCACATTTTGTAAATTCTTAAATCACTCTTTGTTTATAATCTAGTGTAAAACAAAAAAGTTATAAATACAGGTTCAAGAAACCTCACTGCAAAGCTCCTGAGAAACTCTGCTCAAGTGCACCGAGGACAAAAGCTGCTTTAAACACAAAGGAAGCTCGCACCAAATGCTGATTTAATTTAGTTAACAGAAGTTAATTCATAAAGAAAATCTATTTATGACATTATTTTTGACAGCATCCTCATTTTACAGCATTTTTACACAAGTGCCTAAAAGTTTTAACAGATTTCTTGAAGCGTCTTGGAGACACAGTTCTTCTGGATTGAGTCTGTCTCAGTTTGTTAATAACTTCAATTAATTTTAATTGAATAATAAAAGTAACTTAATAATAATATGCCTAATAAAAATAGGAATGTAACAGGCCTACATTAATTATAAAATAATTAGTATAATTATAATTATAAATTAATACTTATAATATTTTTTTTCTGCGATATATATTGCGATATGGAAAAAAAATCAGATGACTTCAATAGCTCTATTTGGAAAAAAATAATAATCAATGATTTTGTAGGCGAGTAAATCAGCATAGGAAATAAACAAATTACAAGCATAGATAAATAACAGAAATAAG
>NW_015540926.1:717884-720262 GCF_001515605.1 Sinocyclocheilus anshuiensis
CGAATGTTTGGAAATGTAAACTGATATTTCCTCCTGACACACTACAGCAAAAGATAGAAATAACTGACTACAACTGATGATGCACGGGGCAACCTTTTGAGCAATGTTGCTGTGCAACTTCAGGCAATGTTGCCATCAATGGGCAACCAGGCGAGACACAGGGCCCACGACCGATCTAAAACATCCAGATAGAAATTTGTTACCCATGCTCAATAGGAAAGTGCACAAGCAACATTGTTTAAAAAAAGTTGCCCTGCAAAATTGCTCAAAAGGTTTCCCAGTGTATCATCAGCCTTAAAACCATTTTTTTAGCTGGTGAAAATACTAGTGTTCTAATAATTTTGGCCACCACTGTACATTTCAAACATATGTTATATTATAACCTGAGAAGATCATTCAATATAAATAGTCTATTGCTATTATTATGACAACTCTTCAATTAAAAAAATGTAAAATAACACTGCATAGTTTTCACTATAAATGAAATCTAACAAATCTGTGTTAAAGCTACAGAAGTGATTTTTCTTTGTGTTTTGTTGTTTAACGTTCATGACAGAGAAAGCAACAGGAACATTAAACTGCTGTGAAGCAATATACTGTTACACATCCATTTTCTTTCTCAATCGTTTAGCCTTCGCCTAAGCCATAAGCAGCTGTGTTTACAAGGATACTTGCAGAGCACAGTATTTCAGGCACAAATAGACACAGAAGTGGACAGAATTCAGTGTTCACGTGCATCTTTCGTGGCGTCTGCCGTTGCAGTAGCTCTGCTACTAAATTTATTTAAAATGGGTGTCTGTACAGCTGTCGCGTGCGGTATAGACAACGTGTCTGTGTGTGAGCAAAGAAAACAATCAGTATAAATATAACGATCAGTATACTAAACATCGCACAACCTGCGATGTGACTATCGTGGATGCGCACATCGCGAAATCGATGCTGAAACGATATACCGTGCAGCCCTACTGAGAACATTATATTTCAGACACTTTAAGCTCTTTTATTTTCCAAATGTAATAGGATTAGTCCAAAGAATCATTCGGTTTGCAATGTGTACCGAACCGAACCGTAAGCCTTGTTCGATACGAAAACGTGTATCGTTACACCCCTAATAACTTATTTTAAATTGTAATGTAATTTCACAATTTTACTGTTTTACTGTATATTTTAATCAGCTTCGGTGATTTTAAGAGATGTCTCTTTTTTTTTTAAACGTCTTACCACCTCAAACCTTAGATTCATATTGTGTTTTCCTTAGATGGTAATCTACACTGGGCAAAATGTGAATGATCAACAACACCTGGTATGAACGGTCACACTCATGTCTGACATTATATTTCATGTGATGATAAAAATATATCTGTCATGACAGCTTTCGGAGATGGTAATGTACATGACAATGTTAATGTATTTGGTCTTGGCGGATATATATATATATTGCATAAAACTATCCACTGAAAATCACCAGGTGATTCAAACCACACCGAGATGTCAAACATGATGAAGAAAAGTGACATTAGTGGAGCGCAAACAGACTCTTGATGTGATGAATGATGTTCACAGGTGGCCGAAGACGTTGGCCGGTTTCATGGCCTTCCTGCCGTGTGCCGTGTCCCGCTCTGGCTCCGCCCCACAGGAGAAAAGGGCGTGGTCCCACTCTGACTCCGCCCCTCAGGAGAAAAGGGCGTGGCGCAGGTGTGACCGCACGGGCCGCTGGGCGGAGCACGACTACAACCAGTGCTCATACACCAGCCAGTTCACCCGCAGCCTGCATGAGCTCACACAGGTCTGCGCCTTCATCTTCATCATCATCATCATCAGGAAGAGCGACTGTTTTTTTTTTCAGTCTCAGAGTGAATGCTGCTGCTGGAACTGCTTCTGGCGTGACACACCTGATTATACATTTACATTTAGTCATTTAGCAGACACTTTTATCCAAAGCGACTTACAAATGTTGACAATAGAAGCAATCAAAACCAACAAAGCCAAAAATTTCTTAGGGATAAAAATCTACCTCAGCTTTTGCTCTAAACTATAGGAAGCCCTTTTACGTTAGTATAAGGTTACAATTAACAACAGAGCCCAAATTTAAATTCAATTACTATTTATTTGTAACTATATAATCAACACTCAAATTAAAAAAATTGTATGCAAACATGTAAAATGTTTTTAAATTAACCTCTAAATTATACAATTTCTATTTGTTGTTGAAATATAATAATTTACGGAGTTATAACTTGTTTCATAAAATATTTATTTAAACATATTAAATAATTAAGACATGACTAACATGTAAAGTAAATATAATGAAGTATAGTCTAATATTTCGCAAAAAGCCTAACGCAGTACACGTAGCAAGTTTTTATATGTGTGTGTGT
>NW_015540926.1:720602-728278 GCF_001515605.1 Sinocyclocheilus anshuiensis
GTGTGTGACTGTGTGTGTATATATTTAACAAAAAGAAAACAAGTACATAGATTAGAAAACGAATAGAGACTGCAAGTGTTAGAGGGTCAAGTCAACAAATAGATCAAATAGAATTAGAATAGAGAGTGCTAGAGCTAGAGGGTCAAATAAAGATCATACTGAGCAGCTGTTCAACTCGACCTTGATTTACTCAATCACTTGTGTGTTAAAGGCTGAAAAGCGTCCGCAGCGAGGGATTCTTTGATGCTTGATTGCCTCAGAATCTCTCAATAATCTTCACAATTATTATTTTATGTTGCTTTGGACCTGTTTATGTATGATCCGATCACAACTGTTCAGTGCTAAATACAGATTCAGACAGAATCTGAAAAGTTTTATTAGTGAAATAGTTTGATTCACATGAAAATAACATTTGAAAATAACAACGCTCAAGCATCCTGATGACATACAATAATCAAACACAATATTAGCAGCTAAAACGTGAGTTTCAACTAGATTTAACTAGTTGTTTTTAGAATTAAATAACTGTCTAAAAATTTCAGAAAGGTGCATGTACAGTAGCGTTCAAAAAGTTGGGGTTGATAAGATTGTTTAATATTTTTGAGATGTTGTTTTTGAAATGTCTTCTGCTCAACACAGAATCAAAAATGAAGTAAAACCAGGAATACTGTGTAATAATTTAAAATGTAATTAATTTCTGTGATTGATGATGAAAACTGTCTTAACTTTTTTGATTTCTCATCAAAAGTTTGTTTTTAAAGAAGTCTCTTCTGCTCACCAAGGCTGCATTTATTTGATAAAAAATACAGTAAAAATTGCTAAATATTATTATAATGTAAAACAGCTGTTTTCTATGCGAATATCTGTTAAACTGTAATTTATTTCTGTGATGCGCAGCTGAATTTTCAGCATCATTACTCCAGTCTTCAGTGTCACATGATCTTCAGAAATCATTCTAATATGCTGATTTGCTGCTCAAGAAACATTTCTGATTATTATCAATGTTGAAAACAGTTGTGCCGCACAATATTTTTGTGGAAACTGTGATACATTTTATTTTTCAGGATTCACAGATGAATAGAAAGTTCAAAAGAACAGCATTTATTTGAAATAATATAAATCTTTTGTAGCATTATAAATGTCTTTACTGTCACTTTTGATCAATTTAATGCATCCTTGATTAATAAAAGTATTAATTTCTTAAAAAAAAAAACAATAGTACTGACCCCAAATTCTGAACCGTAATGTGTATGTAGAGACACACTGATGTCAGTGAATATGCTGAAATGAGTCTGATCTTCTGGTTTTCTCTCAGATGTCGGTGAACGTCTCCAGCGCTCTGATGCTGGCGCTGCAGCTCTCGTCTCTCACCAGCAGGGCGGCGCTGTTTGGAGACGTGATGGATGTGATATTCGTCACTCATCTGGTAGAAAGACTCACACGTCTGGTGGATCATGTCAGAGAGGTGAGAATCACATGCCATCGGTATTTCTTCAACTCAAATCCAATCACGCATTCCTCAGGTAATAAAAATGGCTGTTTAAGAAAAGCAAGGTTGTCTTGATCTTTAAAGCTGCAGCATTTTTCCTAGTTTCGCACCTAATGAAATGTACAGTAATACTTTTGATGGATCACTGCAAAAAGTGATGTTCTTCCTCAGTATTTGTGTCTTGTTTTCTGGTAGAAATATCTAAACATCCTTAAATCAAGATACATATACTGGAGATGCAAAAAGACAAAAGTTAAGAATTTTTTTTTTTTTGAGAAACTGAAAATGAAGGTCAAAATGAAGTGTTTATGATTAAAAGAAGAACAACAATATCTGGTAGTGGAGTCATAAAAATGAAATTCAGAGGGAAAATTAGTTTATTTTTCTGATTTCATTGGCAGATTTTTTTCTCTCTCATTGAAACATAAGCTCACTTCATTTTGATCCGTTTCCCAGAAAACAAGATCTTTTTGAAGATGATCTTGTCTTTGCTTAAACAGTTGAGAGATTTAAAACCTCATTAAGACACATTTCTGGGAAACGTGTCAAAATAAAGTGAGTTTATGCTTAAAAGAAGCAAAAATATCTTGTTATAAACTGGTTATTATAGTTTACCAAACTGAAAAAAAATTATTACTAAATGAATAAATATAATATCTGCCAAAAATATCTTGTTACAAGCATTATAGTTAACAAAACCTAAAACCAAAAAAATTACTTGAAATAATGTATATATATTTTAAAACTGAAATAAAAATTAATACAAATAAAATTAATAAAACTATAAAGACATTTAAAAAAAAATGCTTAAAATGAGAATATCTTGTTATAAACAGGGTTATTATAGTTAACCAGACTAAAACCAATAATAATAAAAAAAATTAACATTTTTGTTACTTGAAATAAAATAAAATATAAACATAAAAACTTAAGCTTATTTTTATTAATTTAGTTTAACTTAAAAAAAGATTTTATTTCAGCATTTCTCATTAAAACTGAAAAAAAAAACATGCTTAAAAAACTGATAAAAATTGACAAGCAGTTTAACTAATATTAAAATTAAAATAAATATTCAAAATATTAATAAAATCTTTAATAGTATTTCAGTGGTTTTAAGCACGCACTTGATCTGGATAATTTTCATTTGATAGAAATGGACTTGGTCTTGATTTAAGGATGTTTAGATATTTGTGCTATTAGACATAGCGTGAGATATTTATAGTAAGTCTGTCATGTTTGGAAGTGATGTCCGCTCATGTAGACTGCAGTGGTGCACTGTGTCTCACGCTCTGATGTGTGACTCAGTCTCTTCCTCTGCTACTCTGTCATTTAGATGCAATCTGAGTCACTGCACATTGTTATCAGCTATTTCCAGCTTTAAGTGTTATGTGCACATGTTCAGTCAACACGTTTAGCATTTTAATAACACCGGCGGACGCTCACACTCCATCACAAGAGCTCTAGGAGGCTGTTTGTGTGTGAATGAGGAGAAAACACACTCGCTCGCTTTGGGGAAATTGGTATTAATTACATAACTCATGCTGCCATATGTGACCTTCAGGCCAGACACACACGACATGCTAAGTATGCAAACATTTGCACTCATTTGGAAGAGGCTCTTATTCTCGTTTTATTGACTGTGCATTCAAGGTTTACATTTTATGAGTATGTGTTTTTACTGGGAAATGAAGCTCATGGAAAGCAACCATGCAAATGAGTCGATTTATAATAGAAAAAAAACAAAAAAACAATACTGTATATATAAAAATCAAACATTATTAAATCATTATGAATCAAGTTTTGATATAGGCTATTCCATCAACATTTTTACTGTGCATATATATATATATATATATATATATATATATGCACAGTAAAAATTTGATTTTTTTAAGGTAAATAAATCTTTTTGAAGTACATTTTCCAAGAAAATACAGTTTCAGTCTTTGTTTGTCAAAATTTCATGTTTAATTTTTACTAGCAGTTTCTGAGTGAAATATGTGTTTAAATGCTACTTTTACTGTGTATTTAGGTTCCATAGATAAATGCAATAATTTAATAATTTTATATATTATTAAATATAATAATAGTATTAATTTAATACATTATAATTAAAATAATATAAATAAATACAAATTAATTAATTATTTAATTACTTTAATAATGTAATAAAAATAATTAATTAATTTGAACTCAGTAAAAACAGGGTGTGCAAAATATAAGTGTGAGATTATCAAATTAATTCTCTTAATGGAGAAAATCTGATAGAATTTTCGAATGCATTAGAGTTATAGGATAGTTAATGTACTTGTGTGGAGTGAATCTGAGGTGCTGCTTGTGTCTAAGATGTTTTTATTTGTGCTGAATCTTGTGTGGGTTTCTGCTTCTGATTTATTATTTATTAGATTTCACGGCAGTTACAGTAACGTTAGGATTCGTAGGTTATTGAAGGGTCTGGAGGTCACAGAGGAGCTGGGAATATTGCCGGTTTTCCTCCATTAAACGAGGATGAGCTACTGAAGTAAATGAGAAATAACCTTCATCACCACGCCTTTATATGAATCTCACGAATGCTCTTACAGGTTTTGATGGCTTGTGCTGGAAATAAATTCAGTTCAGATAAGCTGTGCATGAGCAGAGAAAGCAAAAACATACCTTTATGAAACAAAAATATACAGGAATATACTAGAAAATATAATACAGTTTATGAAATAATACATTTAATTTTCAGTATACAGCAAAATGGACTAAATAAATAAATATACAGTATTATAATAAATAAATATATTACATTTACAATAAAGAAAAAAAAACGAATAAATGCATATTGAAATAATAAATAATATAATCAATATATATAGTTTATTAATATCTCTCTCATGAGTTAATGCATGGTTTTACATGAAAATTGAACATATATTCATAAACTTTTGTTTCAATTTATGGGTAGCACATTTATTATATGAAAATATGTCATGGTACTGTATATAAGAAAACATTTACTAAAATAAGTATGTCAGTTCATTCATTCATTCATTCATTCATTCATTTATTCAATTTTTTATGTATTTACTCATTTATTCAATCATTCATTTATTCATTTATTTATGTATGTGTGTATTTATGCATGTATTTATTTGTAAATTTTTTGCATTGACATTTATTTATTACTTATCATACAAATATCATAATATGATATATAATTTATAATTTTGTATATTATTTAATATATTTTTTGTATATATATATATATATATATATTATATATATATATATATTGTAATATATTGAAAAAATATATTATTCTGTATATTTTCTATTTACATTAAATAATTTAATATAATGTGAATATCTAAGGAAATCTATTTTCCTTGTGTCAGAGTAAATCCAGTGAAACTAATGATAGCTGATCTATAAGTGAGGCTCGAGCGTGTACACGGATCGTCCAGTGTGTGGAGCGGATCGCAGACCTCGCGCTCAACGCAAACACCACCGGCATCTCAAAGGTCATCTTATAACACATTTCATTAGGGAGGATGCCTTTTTTTTTTTTTCCTGAAAATGTTTTAAAACTTATTTTGTTTCTAAATAATAATTGATACATTTTTATTTTATTTTATTTCTCAAATAAAATCAAAAGTTGTGCATGCCTGTTGTCAGAATGTTGTTTACGAATCTATTTTTGTCTCTCGTGTTTTATAAGGATATGTTTTTTTGTTTATTATATCATAACATACCAGAACATATACAACTTTGCTTGGCAATGAATTTTACACAGGTTAGAGAAAATAAATAAATAAAAAAACAAGAACAAACATACTACAAACACAAAACGCACAGTGCAAAGAGCCTTTCATGTATATGGGGGGAAAAAAGTTGTACGTAAGATGTAATTATTATAACCTGTATACCGAATTCTTATGGAATTGACTGATTTGAAAAAGAAAAAAAAAAAATGTCAAAAGATGCACTTAAAAAGAGTCACGTAGATGCAGGATATTTTATATGCATAACCAATATTGTACATGGAATGCAAAAAAAAAAGTTAAGAAATTGTAAAAATGTAAATTGCAGTGTAATTTTAGTATCATTGAGAGACTATTATAGTTTTTATTCATATTTTGAATCAGTTCGTCTTTTTATTTTCTGTTTTTATTTTTAAGTTTAGTTAAAGTGTTAGTAATTTTGTTGTCTTTTTTTGTCATTTTTAGTAGGCTTTTTTTATGTCTATATATTTGATTAGTACTTTTTATTTCAGTTTTAGTTATTTTAGTACATTAGGTTGAACTAAAAAAAAAAAAAAAAGAAATGTTCCTCTACATAAAAATAAAAGTTTATTTTTATTTTTATTTTATTTTTTATTTTGTTAATGTTTATTTTATTTTAAGTAACGCTTTTTTAATGGTTTTTAAATGTAGTTTTAATTCGCTCTAATAATTGGCATGCATTTCTCTTGAGATTTTGCTGGTTAAACACTGATGTGAAGGGTTAGTGTGCTGTTGATTTATTCCCTGAATCTTGTGTTTGTGAATCTGTGGTCTATTCCTGTAGATCAGTACATGGTGGCTTTTTTGCGTCTAACCGAGTAAATCTTGACGTAATGCCAGACGTGTGGTTATTCTGATAATGTAGGTTACAGACTGGGAGTAAATGTTTATTTTATTTTAAGTAACGCTTTTTTAATGGTTTTTAAATGTAGTTTTAATTCGCTCTAATAATTGGCATGCATTTCTCTTGAGATTTTGCTGGTTAAACACTGATGTGAAGGGTTAGTGTGCTGTTGATTTATTCCCTGAATCTTGTGTTTGTGAATCTGTGGTCTATTCCTGTAGATCAGTACATGGTGGCTTTTTTGCGTCTAACCGAGTAAATCTTGACGTAATGCCAGACGTGTGGTTATTCTGATAATGTAGGTTACAGACTGGGATTGTTAATGGAGTCTTTGTTTTCCTAATCAGTCCTTGACTCATTCAGCAGAACCTCGAACAATGAATGCTGTTTATTTCCCAGCGAGTGATTAGTGTGGCGTGTGTGTGTTTGTGGCAGGTTTCGGTGAACATCGCTCTGGAGGCGCTGCTGCTTCGGCCGGACTCTCTCATGGGTTTATTGTGTACGGTGGAGCAGCGTCTGCCTCTGCTGCCCCAGGTGGCCGACGCTCCACAGCACAACACCCTCCTCAACTTCAGATGCCACACGCTTAACGTCTCCGGGTCACCTGTGGGTCAGCTCAGCCAGGTGAGGCTCGTCACTAACCGGCCCAGGAGTCCAAAAACCATTCAAACACATATTCTCTGCTTCTTACTTGGATTAAAAGAATCGGTGATTCATAAATGCTACATTTAAATGTGTTAGGTTTACCTTTTTATTCTCCGTTTTTAATTAAATCATAAGAATGAATAGAATAGAATAGAATAGAATAGAATAGAATATTTCCTCATTGTAGACGTTTGTTGCAGGTTTGTTATTGTAAACTAAAACTAAGAAGAAGAAAAAATGTCATTACTGAAAATTAAATAAATATTAAATGAAATCAAATAAAATATAAAAACTTACATTTAATTTAAATAAATGTCATGTATTATTATATTAAATAAAAAATAAAAATATTTTTAAAAAATAAATGTATTCAACATTTAAACACTTACTAAAAAAGTTGAACTACTGTATTTGTTTACGTGACTATTGACCAACATCAGAGAGAACAACATATTCACTGAAAATCTCCGGAGAACTGGAAGAGTATAGTTTAGAGGCGTTCGACTGACATCGTTTTGGGAATCACTCAATTGAAATAAAATATGATATGCAAATAAAAATAATGCAGTGTTTTTCAGAGGCACAAAAACTACCCATAAAAATGAACAGCAGAAGCTGCATCTCTGAACGTGGTCGTAGAAAATAAATCCCACCATTCACTTAAAAGATCAATTCATCCTTTTACTGAAAGCATCTTTGTGTGAACATTGGAACTAATGAAACTAAGTTTGTGGTAGCAGGGTTGTCCGATTCTTTGCCAGAGATGGTAGTTCTTGCTCTCGTTTGTGTGTGAGATTTGTGTTCAGTAAAGACTGTAATGCAGGACTCTTGAGCTGATCGCGGAACATTGCTTTAATGAGGAGGACGAGTGAAGCGGAGTATAAATCAGGCAGCGGCTGATCTCGTGTCTGCCAGTCTCCGGGTCTGCCCT
>NW_015540926.1:728357-739911 GCF_001515605.1 Sinocyclocheilus anshuiensis
GTGTGAGTGTGTGTGTGTGTGTGTGTGTGTGTGTGTGTGTCTGTCTGTGTGTGTGTATCTGACCGGTGACTGCAAAACTACAGCGCGCTGAGTCTGAACTCTGAGCTTCTCTGTAATCATCACACCGCCCTGCGTCATATCTGAGGAATCAAACCCAACACTTGTTTCTTACTCATTTTTGGATCTGCTGATTCCATAAACACTGTCTGTTTTGCTCTTTCACGTCACACTTTCTCACTAAATAATATGATACGTTTCATAGCATTTTTGCACTCATTGACTGTTTGTGTGGTGAATTAGTCTTGAATTCTCCCTTAATCAGCAGAAAAACACCACAAACACACAATTCTGTCTGAATCTGAGCCACATTACAACTATTTGATCCATTCTCAGCACTTTTTGACATGCACAACATTTTGTAAGGTTATTTGACATTAAATATTTGAATGGATTCTTCTACTGTTTTAGAGTGACTTTTTATCATAATTGACATTTTACTCCTTTTGTTATTTTAATAAGTGCATTCAAGCATGTCTTCTATATACATTCTTGTTTTGTGAAAAAACGTTGTGATGGAAAGTTTTTATCGATATTTGAATTCAGCGTCAACAAATCTGATAATATTAGGCCTTTTTTGCAAATCAGCATAATTGTTTTCCAAGATGCAGCTCTGCGTCATCCGTAATTTTGACCGGGTCTCGGTCTGTTGGTTTTATTTTCACTGATAATTATACAGCTGAACGCCCGTCCATTTGTGTATGGAAATGTGCTATAGTCTTCATATTGCTGATATTGTCATTTCCATATTCAGAGAAATTTGACCTGAGTAGTTCAGGCTTTGGTTTGCTGTGTCTGTGAGCGTTTGCTTCAGTGTGTTTCTGTGATCTGCAGCTCTGCCGTCGCTGTCAGTGCTGCAGGAGGGATTCCTGTGTTTGTGGATGTTATTAAACCATCATTTGACACGTAGCATTTTTCGTTGTCGAATTGTACTACCTACTGTTTTAATGAGAGGTAGTACAAACCCACAGAACACCGTCATTAGAGACACTCTTATATATGTTTTTAATGTATTTCAGATAGGAATATTTAAGTTTAGCATTAATCCAGTACACTGTAAAAAAAAAAAAAAAGTGATCATGTTTTTTTCAGTAACACTATACAATGCACACGATACAAGTCACATTGTTTTTTTCATTCAATTCTGTTTTTATTGCATTTTGTCAAAAAATCCAAAAGAACAACACAAAATACAAAACAATTTACCACATATTTAAATAAATAAAGGATAACAATAAAAATAGATATATAAAATAATTATAATAATAAACAAATATACAAAAATAAAAATAAATAAAATATAAAAATAAATAAATGAATAATAAATATTTAATATATGAGTACACTCACATACATAGATAAATACAGACAGTATATAAACATAATATTGAAATAAATAAAATAATACTAATACTAATAAATTAACAAGAAAATTACATAAATTACAAAAATAGATTATTCACATCAGGGATTGGTTCACAGTCATTATTTAACGTCACTAAATGTCACTAAATATTTTACATTTCATAGTTTAGTTTGTTAACTAATTAAGTTAACTAATGTTAACAAATAGAACCTTATTGTAAATTGTTTCAGTTCTTCCATTGTTTTAACTCATCAAAATAATTAAACCAATTTAAACATCTTCTTTTTTTTTTTTAAGTTAAACAAGACACTGAATATATTTTGAGAGAAGAATAAGATATTTTAAAGACAGTTGCCGGCCCCCATTGACTTCCATATTATGAAAAAATAATAATAATAATAATATGGAAGTCAGTGGGGACCAGAAAGAGTTTGGTTACCCACATTATTCAAAATATATTCTTTAGAAAATCATACAGGTTTGGAACAACATGAGGGTGGGTAGATGATGACAGAATTTTCATTTTTGAGTGAGCTATCCCTTTAAGAGAGAGAAGCAATCCAGAATGAAGTATTAAATGGTTCTTATTTGTCATTTTCTGTTCAATTAATCACTCTCTCTCATTCTAACTTGATCAAATCTGATCAATCTAATACAATAAATACAGTTATGAAACACACACACACACACTCTCTCTCTCTCTCTCTCACACACACACACACACACACACTCACTCTCTCTCACACACACACACTCACTCTCTCTCTCTCACACACACACACACACACACACACACACACACAGTCTCTCAGAACAAACACAGATGCTTTCACACACATCACAATGACTCACACACATCACAATGACTCACACACATCTGTTTCTTATTTCCACTAATGGCTGCGGTTAAAAACCCAGATCACATCATGTGCTAATTCCTGCAGTCAGTGAATGAAATCTCAGCCGCAGTCGTCTGCGTGATCGCTTTTCTCATCTATAGCCCTAGAAAGAGGAAGGACCTTCACTAATTGCCCTGTGCAGTAATATGTGTGCATGCACTTTGTTTCAATTAACAAAATAGTATTTTTTTGTATTTTTAATACTATTATAATACTATTTTTAATACTATTTTCGGTTTTCATTTTAATTTTAGGTAATGTTTAAGTAATTTTTCAATGTGTCATTTCTATTATTATTATTATTTTTTTTGTATCTTTCTAATGAACATTAATTTATAATATATTAGTTTTAGTTTTAATAATTTTAATTTATTTCAGTTAATTGCCAAAGCAACATTATTATTGTTTTACGTTCACATTTTTCATCTAATATTTATATTTTGTTTTAACGAAAATTATTTTTAAAAGCTTTAGTTTTA
This sequence comes from Sinocyclocheilus anshuiensis, assembly GCF_001515605.1. Classification (NCBI taxonomy): domain Eukaryota; kingdom Metazoa; phylum Chordata; class Actinopteri; order Cypriniformes; family Cyprinidae; genus Sinocyclocheilus; species Sinocyclocheilus anshuiensis. The sequence continues at coordinate 731,159 of NW_015540926.1, forward strand.
GTTAAAATGTATATGTAACACATATTTGTTTTTTAGGGCTTTGAGTGTGTTATTAGTCTTTTTGTATAAAAGTATTTGTAAAATGACTATTATTAAGCACAGTACAGTAAAAAAATAACATCAAACCTTCATATCTAATGTGAAATGAGCTCATACTCGTGTCTGTTGTGAAGACACTGTAACAAAATCAGAAATAGCTGCACTTCTAAAGATGATTTCACTAAAGATTAGTGTGTTTTGACCTAAATTCGTCTTGTTTGCCAAACCCAAACCCCATAAACATGAATGTACTTTCATAGTGCTGGATTAACACGGGCTGAACGTGCCGTATTTGACAAATCTCAACATGCCGTCATGAACGTGTTTTGGGCTGATTTTGAGATTTTCACTGATAGATGTATCTGTCTGGTCTCGGCTCTATGAGTGTCGCCATATGGCCTGCCGCTGGTCACTACAAGAGTCCAGATACGACCAGAGACCGTTTAATCTTCTTCTTCACACACACACACACACGCACACACACACACGCACACTCATGAGTACCAGCTGGGCAAACCAAATCATGCAGGACTTTAATACTTATACACACACATACACATGCACATTCACATGGTGTTTTACTCTAAAATGAATTTGCATTCATCTCTAGCCCAGATTTCACTGCAATATAAATGATGATACAAACAATCAGCTTCTAACAAGATGCAAAAATTTGAGCAATTCCAATCTGAATGTAAGGAAGTAGAACTATAATTAATTCAATTTTGAAGACACTCAAATTGTATTATTTATTTATTTTATGCAAGTTTTGAAAATAGGTTTAAAAAGCCTTGAAGTTTGAAAGTTGAATCTGCAGTAATTTTCAAAAGTTTGAAAACATTATGATTTTTAAATATTTGAAAGAAGTCTCTTCTGCTCACCAGGGCTGCATTTATTTGATGAAAAAGTACAGTAAAAATTATGAAATATTTTTACAATTTAAAACAGCTGTTTTCTATGTTAATATCTGTTAAACTGTAATTTATTCCTGTGATCAAAGCTGTATTTTCAGCATCATTACTCCAGTCTTCAGTGTCACATGATCTTCAGAAATCATTCTAATATGCTGATTTGCTGCTCAACAAACATTTCTGATTATTATCAATGTTGAAAACAGTTGTGCTGCCCAATATTTGTCTGAAAAAATAAACAGAAATGTAATATTTGTCACAATATAACTGTTTTTACTGTGTTTTTGGTTAAAATAAAAAAGCCACCTTGAGGAGTTTGTTCTTTCAAAAATACTAAAAAATGTAATTGTTCCAAACCATACAGTATATACAATATAATTATATATAACTAATTTATATCTATCTGTCTATCTATCTAGATGGGTAGATGCCACCTAAATATAGAGTTTATATAAATTAGTTTTACACTATGATGTCTAAGTCGGGTAATCTGATTCGAGATTTGCCAGAGACAGACAGAGAGAAAGACTGCCAGACAGAACTTAGTCAAGAATCCAACATGCAGACTGTCTCTCCAACAGATTAATACTATTGTAATCCTCTATTTCTACATCTGTGGGCTGTTACGATGATCTCATTGTCTCGCCGTCTATTCTGTGCTTTCTAAGCGACTGGAGTCCTTTAAATATAAAAAGAGAGAGAGCAGATGATGAAGACATGCTTTTGCAGTCAGTATATACAATATAGAAGTTTAAGAAGTTTCTCCTTCTTAATGAAGTGAGTCAGAGAAATACAGACAAAATGGTAAAAAGAGCCCAAGAATGTGAAGAATGACTGAGAGTGATGATAATGTGGCTCCACAAACTTTTAATTCCTTCATATTAAATTCTCTTTTTATTCTCTATCATTGTATTATTTTATTGTTGTATCTCTTCCACACTGTATGAGCTCATCGCTTCGCCTGGACGCCGTCGACAAGATGATTCACTGCTGCCAGTATCACAATGATTTGAGCTTCAAGAGACAGCACAAAATTAGCTAGTATTTTCTTTTCAGTTCATTAGGGTGAATTTCAGTTCAATTTCTCACGATGCACAGAATCTAAACTGAAATGACAGAAAAAGGAGTTTACTGAATTGCAATTCAAAAAAACTTTAAAACTAGAACCGCATTCTGGAAAATAAAGTGCTGCACAAAAACTCATTGTTTTCACATACATTTTGGCCGTCGTGTACTGCTCGTACTATTAGCCCTTAATGGCAACAGATAAACAAACAGCGTAAATACGGTTCAGCGAGAATGCTTTTCCTCACTGAGCCTCTTCATCCGGCTTCATTCCCATCAGACACCTGCACCTAAGCACCAATCTCTCTCCGTTTATCGCTCTGTTTATAAGAGCATTAGGGCCGCCAGGAATCAAGATGGCTTTTTTTTCTCCTGAAGATCTCAGCTTCATTCACTCAACATTTACTGTTTGGCAGGCTGTAGATCCAACAGGTCTGAGCTGGATTTATTTCCAGGATTTGTAGAAGAATCGCTCATACACTCTTAAAAATAAAGGTGCTTCACGATTGTCACGGTTGTACTACTGTGAGGAGTGCATCAATCGAGAGATTTTAATGAATTCAAGGGAAAACAGAAAACACACGTAGCACTCAGACAAACAATACCGGACAACGAACACAAAACAGGAAACACTTTAAATACACAACTTAATCAGGGGAAGACGAGACACCTGGAATCAAATGAGAAACAATCAGGGAGCAGGAACCGGAAGAAAACCAAATAAGGGCAAGGAAGGCACATGGGGAGCAAAACACACAAAACAAGGAACAAAGTCTTACAACGATGCCATAGAAGAACCTTTTTGTCTAAATGGTTCCATAAAGAACCTTTAACATCTGAAGAACCTTTCTGTTTCACAAAAGGTCTTTTGTGGCGAAAGAAGATTCTTCAGAATTTAAAAAGGTAAGAAAAAGATGGTTCTTTAAAGAACCTTTGACTGAATGCTTCTTTGTGGAACCAAAAATTGTTCTTCTATGGCATCGTTGTGAAGAACCTTTTGAAGCACCTTTATTTTTAAGAGTGTAATTGTTGTGATTTGTAGGTGCTTGACGTTTCAGCAACGCCAAATGACTTCCGATGCCATCAGTATTCAAGGACAGAGTCATCAATAATTTTTAATTTAGAGGCAAAGCCATTGTTTTTTTATGCACTGGTGATTTTTCAGATTTTGGGCTATTTTGCTTCCATGATTTGTATTACACTTTATATATTTGCATCTTTAGATTTTAGTTACAATGCATGTCTTTAAAGACGATTTCCTAAAAATTAGTTTTTTTCTCCACGTCAGCAACACCGACACCAAATTTAACAGTTTTATTCCTATCTATACTCTGAAGTTTTATAGAGAGGGGTTTGTTCATATTTAATTCACTTAATTTTATTATTGCACTTTATTTATTTGCATTCATAGATTTTGATCACAATACATATTTTTAAAGGTGGCTTTCTAAAAATGAGTTTCTTTCTCCACTTCAGCAACACTTGCATACACCAAAACTTACAGTTTTATTCTTATCTATATTCTGAAGGTTTTTACTGGGGGATTTGTTCATAAAATATTCCCTTTATGTTTTTTTTATTACACTTTAAATATTTGCATCTGTAGATTTCAGTTAGGCGGTTTTCTCAAAATGAGTTTTATCTCCACTTAAGTAACACTTACATACACCAAAATTGACAGTTTTATTCCTCTCTATATTCTGAAGGGTTTTATAGAGCAGTTTGTTCATATATCATCTGCCTGATTTATTATTACACTTTATCTATTTGCATCTGTAGATTTCAATTATAATACCCTTTAAGGGTGTTTTTTTCTCTCTAAATTAGTTTTTTCTCCACTTCAGCAACACTTGCATACACCAAAACTTACAGTTTTATTCTTATCTATATTCTGAAGGTTTTTACTGGGGGATTTGTTCATATAATATTCCCTTGATTTTTTTTTGTTGGTTTGTTTGTTTGTTTGTTTGTTTTCCAAACCTTATTTTACACCCATTTTGTGAAATGTTCCTAATACTTGATGTTTTCTGTAAAGAAATGCTCCCTAACATTCCTCACGTTCTTTCTCATTTTGTGCATTTACTTAATTTACTGTCTGGCCAAATTATATAAATATTTGAGAAAAAATATTTATTTTATTTTTTATTTTCCCTAAGCACAAACGGAAGAGGGACAGATGGGGGACTTTTAATTTGTTACACCTGTCTGGAGGGAGCAGGTGTAATATTCCCTTGATTTTTTTTATTACACTTTAAATATTTGCATCTGTAGATTTCAGTTATGCAGTTTTCTCAAAATGAGTTTTATCTCCACTTAAGTAACATTTACATACACTAAACTTGACAGTTTTATTCCTATCTATTTTCTGAAGGTTTTTACAGAAGGGTTTGTTCATGTAACATTCACCTGGTTTTATTATTACATTTTATGTATTTGTGTCTTAATGCGATGCGATTAATCGTTTGACAGCACTAATATATATATTTTATTTTCCCTAAGCACAAACGGAAGAGGGACAGATGGGGGACTTTTAATTTGTTACACCTGTCTGGAGGGAGCAGGTGTTTGTTTGAGGCCTGTTTGAGGCCTTTAGTTCAGCTTCTCTTAAATAATGCAATCCCTGTGTTTTTCTAAATGGATTTTCATGCATCTTTGTGGAATAATTGTGATTCATCTGGGAGCAAACTGGAGGATTTCAGGACAAGGGGAATAAGCACATGGTGAGGTCATTCTGTGTACATATTTTCACTTTTTTCCGCTGATGTGAGCTGCTTGTGTTGAGTTGGCCAGTTTTGATTCTTGATTTCAGAATGGAATGTGTTTGTGATTGTTAATGATTTATGAGAAGCTCAAGTCTAATAATGGTGTATGAATTTAATGAGTGGATTTAGATATTTGTATATTCGTTACAGTGTTTCTGAATCTGTAGTGTGGAATTATTTCTGATATCAGGATGATCGTCATAGTAAAGCTGTTGGTGAAGCTCAGTGATTTCATAAGTATATTTGTCTTATTTTAACATTAATTGCTTGCTCTCCTTTTCTGAAAGTGGCATTTTTCATGATACTGTTTGTTTTTTGCTATTTATTTATTTAGTTATTTATTTTATCTACATTAATTTTAAAAATTAGTATTATAATATAATTTTATATTATAATGTTGTATATTTTTATTTATTTATTGATCCATCTTTAGAGGGGCAAATTCCTTTTATTTTTTTTATTTTTTTTGAGAGCTGTTGGCTTCCTCTCATCCATCTGTCATTTAAAAATGTACATTTTTTGCGGCACATTAGCTGTTTTTAACATGCTGCTGGTGAAGGAAAACACTGAATTGTTGCAAAAAATGCTTTCAAACCTTATTTTGAACCCATTTTGTGAATCGTTATTTGATGGAGGTTTCTGCTAATTATTTTAGAAATGTTCCTGTGTTTCGCATTTTCTTCCGATCTGACTGTTGCAATCTGGATTGTAACAGCAGCAGTTAGTTCAAGCCGTGTGTGTTTAATGGTATGATCATGAGTCAATATTTCAGTGCTCTGTGGTTAGTTATACTAGTTTAGTTTTGTCCGTGAGTCAGATCTCTGTCCTCCTGAAGCTCATCTGCCTCATTATTTGCTCCTCATTTGCTTTTAAAGAGCTTTTCTTCTGCATGGTTTCTGGCTTCTGTTTTTTTTTTCTGCTACTTATAATGTTAGTTTAAGTTTAGTTTAAGAATTTAGTAGAGACGCTATGAGATTGATAAAGTTTATGGTATGATAAAGTTTACCCTCTTTAAGTTTGTTGTTCTGCTGTTTTGTGTTCATCTGCTTCTCCCATTTGCTCTTTTTACATCGACTATCACTCTATACAGACTAATACAATCAGATACAACAATCATTTCTCAAATATTTATTACAATATATACTGATAAATGCAACATTCACTGGTCTGAGAGACTGGATGCTTTCAACTGATTTCTATTGAACTATCACCAACTGAACTGCAGCTCAATTTCAGATATAGTGAATTAAGCTACAAACTCCATCATAATGCACGATGTTTCCATCTAACATATATTTTGAGCTGCAGCTCTTCATATTAATGGAGTGTTTCTCTAGTTAGCAGTAAACCGGTTACCTCACCTGAATATGTTCCTAGATTTGTGTTGGATGTTGTCTTTGGAATGGAAATATCCATATTTTATTTGTAAACATCTTACTTTTTCGCTTATTTCAGTTAATGTCCTAAAACTAGCGAGCTAAGCCAGTAGTAGTGCTGACAGTGTCGTGTAAACATGACTGAAGACTTGAAAAGAGGAATAGAGAAACCGATTCAACTCAGTGAGTCATTTACGCTGGAACCGCTCCGATTGATTCAAACTCGTGACTTCGATTATTCAGTTCAAGTGATTCACTAACAAAAAAAAAAACAGTTCAAAAGAGCCATTCATTTTCGAATTTCGACATCGATTGTAATGATTTTAAAAAGCACGTACAGTGATGGGTGAAACAGAGCTTTTCGAAATTCCGAATCAGTTAAACCATTGCGTCGCAAAGTGATTCACTGTTTCGAAGCACTCTAATTGGATCGCATATTGTAAATCATCAGATTTAGATCGGGACTTCAAATCACCTAGCGGGAATCATTTGATTCAGATCGGGACTTCGGAGCGGGTTCGCGAAACATTTCGCCAATTGAATGATTCACGATCCATGCTCCGAGTCCTGATTTGAAATGATGGTTCGCGAATCATCTTTTGATTCAGATCGGGACTTCGGAGCGGGTTCGTGAATCTTTTTTTCTGATTTCTTTTTTTTTATTTTATTTTATTTAAGAGTAGAAAACATCAAACTATTAAGGCAGTACAGTAAAAACAAAACAAAGAAAAAGAAAGAAATGATACACAAATACTAATCCCTTAATACAATTAACAATGGTTTTACTATAGTAAAAGTGTAGTAACCATGTTTTTTTGTATAACCACAGTTTTACTACAATTTTTTTTTTTGGAGTAAAACTTTAGTTTACAAAGTCGGACATTGGGCTGCACGATAAATCGAAATTAAATCGAAATCACGATTAGACAGAAGCTGCGATTGTCATGCGTATCTTTCAGTGAAGCACAGTTCTGTGATCAGCAGTAAATCTCCATCCGAAGGCCAGAGGGCGCTCTCGCGCTGAAACTCCAAATACGCCTTGCAGAAGAAACCCAAGAAATGCCTATAGCATTGCTGAATAAACAGAAGATTTAAACTAGTGCTGTCAAACGATTAATCGCGATTAATCGCATCCAAAATAAAAGTTTTGTTTGCATATTATACGTGTGTGTACTGTGTATATTTATTATGTATATATAAATCCTTCCATCTGAAATTTACATAGTTTTCTCAGTACGATGAACTTTAATCTCTTTATTTTTGCAGAATATAATCTCTTTAAATCCGTGTTTTTTGCTCTTGTAAACCTTCACACCAGATGCATTAGACTGTTTGTGTAGCCGTCCGTTCGTCCGTGTGTTTGGACACTTGTGTCTGCGAGAAACGACACTGAAAGCATGAATGATGTATTAGCTGGAAGCAGCTCTAATGAATCTGTCAATGCAGGGATGGAAACGTTTGTACGGCTCCTTTGTATCAATCAGACACACTCTCTCCTGGGAAATCGATCGGCAGCGGCTGCTTTACAAGCCCCGGGTCGCCAGCACTTATCCTGGCCTTGTTTGTGTTGAGAGAGAGACAGGAGAGGAGGATTTTGGGATTGAAGCGGTTTATGAGGACGTGCGGTAAAAACTAGATTAGCTGTTGACGTAACGCACTCATAAAGCGGGCGAGAGGATAATGGTGAGTTTTATTATAAAAGCGATCTAACGTATGAAAGGTTTTTGCATTTGCTCTGCTCTGGCATCATGTTTCTGAATCACTGATGACACTGAACGACTCTGATTTCACTGATTTCATTGGCAAGCAAATGCTGAGTATAGTTTAAGTATAGTTTAAGTTTAAGTAGTAATGTATGAGATGTCATGTTATATTGTGAATATTGTCAGAGCAAAAGCGCTATGATGGTATTCTCCTCATATGGTATTGTTTTTTTTTTAAGGATTATGCATTGATTCATTTTGCATCTTTATTCATCATGTAAAAACTTAACTTGCGTTCAGTTGCGGCTTTAAAATTTTAAGTGTAATCAAATTGTCTGTACAAGTCATTTCAACTTTTTTTAAAAATCTTTAATTTAATGTGGTTTAACATTTTGAATTACATTTTTTTTCTGTTTTCAACGTTTTAGTAATTTTGTGTTTTTATCATTTTTATTTTTTCCCTTATTTTATAAAGTTTTTATGATTTCCCCCCCTTTTTAGTACTAAATTAAACTTATAATTGTTTTGGCTATTGAGTTAAGCTGGGGTTCTCAAGCTCCTGTTGTTGTTGTTGTTATCAACAATAATGTATTTTACAGTACAATTGTAATTTATTACAGTAATATATTTGTCTTTAAAACCTCTAATTTTAAAAATGCTGTTATATAGTATATTACTGTTATAAATTACAATTGTACTGTAACATTATTATTAACAATATATTTTACAGTACAATTGTAATTTATTACAGTAATATATTTGTCTTTAAAACCTCTCATTTAAAAAAATGCTGTTATATAGTATATTACTGTTATAAATTACAATTGTACTGTAACATTATTATTATTATTATTATTATTATTATTATTATTATTAATAATAATAATAATAATAATA
>NW_015540926.1:740117-744357 GCF_001515605.1 Sinocyclocheilus anshuiensis
TTATTATTATTATTATTATTATTATAATATTACAATATAAATTATAATAATAAATATATAGACAGAAATATATTAGTTATAATATGTATCAGAAATATATCAGTTATAAATTGCAATTATGCTGTAAAACAAAAAAATAATATTTGGTCATTATAAAAATGAAATGCGCTGTGTCCTTCATGTAGTGTATCAATCTAGACACTTATTTAATTAAATTGCATCCTTTCATTTGATCGTTTCACTAAGCTATATCTCTATTATTTTGCAGCCCAATTTATTTATTTCAGTTTTACATTAATATGATTGCTTATTAGCTTTTCGTCAACTCACAAACCTCCATTTTGGAAACCCCGAGTTAAAGTAATGCAAAAACATATGTTGCCATGACTTATTGATTATATCATTTTTAATATTTAGTGGTTAACTCTATTCGTGTTTATGAATAGAGATATGGAGAGAGTGTTTTCATGGATTTTATTGATTAAATGTCATTCTGAAGCTGAGGAAGGTCATCACATGAAAATGACGGGAGCTGATGGAAGAGAGATGAAGGATGAAGGAAGGTCGTAGAGATAAAAAGCAAATGCATTGTGGTTAGTAAACATAGAGCTGCAGTAATTACCACTGCATCGCTGATGAGCCCTTGACGCTGACGAGACGAGGACGACTGCACTAAACACACATGAAACACACTCACTTACCTTCATCCAGAGCTGAAGGGCAGCAGTGAACTGACGTGAAAGAAACCCTTCAGTCCTCAGGCTGCAGTGACAGCTGAAAGATTTCTACATACTTAAGAAACTGAATTCACTTCATTTAACACATACCTGCACTTCTGCTGTAACATTTTTTTTTTGTCTGAAAATATTAAATATCTGACCATCTCTATGATTGCCACACACTTTGGTTGCTTTGTTTGTTTGTGTATTTATTTATTTATAGCTTTAGAGGCACAAATCCCCATATATATATATATATATGTGTGTATTTGTTTTTTGTTTTTTTTTATAAAATTATTATAAACCTTTTTAGGGCACTTTATATTTATTTAATTTTGCATTAGAGGGACATTTTTTGAGGACTGTTAGGTATGCTAGATAAAGTTTTATTATTATTATTAGTAGTAGTAGTAGTAAACAAAATTAACATATTACTGACGTTTTCTCATTTGTCATTTCTGAAGAGAAACTTTTTTTACGGCACTTTACCATTATTTTATTTTTTTATTGGTTTTTTTTTCGCATTAAAGGGACAAAACCCTTATTTTGGGAACTGTTAGATACATTAGAAAAAGTTTTATATTTTTTTTTTTACGTACTTATCATATAGCTGACTTTTTCTTATTTGTCATTTCTGAAGAGATAGGACATTTTAGCGCACGTTGGCATAACCTATTTATCTATTTGTTTACTTCAAAATATTATTTAGCAAAATTAACATGACAGACTTTCTCTCATTAGTCATTTTGTGAAGCGTTAATTCTTGTCGATGGTTTCTGTGCTCTATTTTAGAAACGCTCCCCAAAATTCCTCTGTCTCTCAACGCTTCATTAAAACATTCCCATAAATACATTTCATCTAGAGTGCTTCCATTGCAAGTGATAATTTAGCCATTTTAATGTAAATCAATGCAGAATGTTGAGCATTCGCAGGGAGCTGTAGAGACTCGAGCCGCAGACGACATCCACTTTCCTCTGACAATTTACTCCTCAAACTCTTTTGGTGGCATTTTATCATGTGACGCTCGTCTTTTCTCCTCCAGCAGCAGCATGTGCTAAAAAAACAGTTGCTGATGTGCCATATAAAGGCTTTTCTCTACAGAGATGATGAATGAGAAGAAGCTTTAGTGATATGTGTGTTTAAAGCGCATCAGCCTGAGGAGAATCTGAAGAAACCAGATTTAAAAACTGCTTCTTATATTCCTTGTGCTGCTGAAAATCCTGCACCTAATTTGGGATTTCCAGTCAAAAATGACTGGCCTTTTAAATTACTCATTTCCAGCACAGGTTTTGTGTTTCTTTTTGGATCTGATTGATCGCAGGCCTCACTGATTGATTTGAGCTCATGCACCTCAGTTTTTGAGTGAGAAAAAAAAACATTATTTGTGGATCATTTTGGCAGTGTTCATTTAAAGGGGTCATGAACTGCCTTTTCAAGATTTTTGCATCAAAAAACATCATACTTTAGAAGTAATAGGCTATTTTCTGTCCTGTTTTTGACCCCCTCATCAGAACGCTCTGTTTGAAGGCGTGGAGGATTGTAGACTGAAGTAAACGCACACTGCTGTGATTGGCTTATTGTGTTGTGTATGTTTCACTGCTGAGATTTAGGTCAAAAACACATACATAACTCAATACATATCAAATGATCTGTAAGAAGAGACAAAACAATAGTGACCACGTTATAAAAAATTACTCACACTTGGGTTGCGACATTACTGTCAGATCCAATATAGTCACACAGCATCGTCTTTTAGTTTCAATCTTTCTGAAAATCCCCCGTCGAGTCGTGCCTTGTTTTTAAACGAATCCGCGGTAAAATGAAGTGAACAAAGGACTAAGTTCTTACATGACGCGGCCTGGATCTTCATTAAAAATAAAGTGTATTGTTTGGTTTCTGTTAGACCCGTGTTTGCCTCTCTCGTTATTTACACTACATGCGCAAATTGGTGGGCGGGGCTAAACAGGCAGTGATGTAGAATTGGTGGGCGGGGCTAAACAGACAGGGCTGTAGAATCGGTGGGCGGGGCTAAACAGTAGGTTTGTGATGGTGAGGAAATTTTCCCACCGGTTAAAACCACTTATTCTATGGGGCGTTTTTGGTATTTTCGCCTAAATTTGACATACTCCAATTCAAATGTTTACCCTACACACATACAATGGAGGAAATGAAAAAAAATGGTTTAATTGTAAAGAAAACCCTTTGAACTACAAAATATGAGTGTAATTCTTCGACCACAGATCTCTAAAACATCAGACGCGCTGGCTGTGCGCACTTTTGATATGGAGAGTGCGTCTCTGCCAGACGAGCGTCTATTTCGCAACCTGGACAAAACACTATATATCTCACCGATGGAAGCACGCAGAAATGTGAAAATGGTCTTGTTTGAAAGAAGAGATCCTAATCTAAAAGATAATATAGAGTATATAGATATTTGTGGCTGTTTGCGGCTGACTGAAGCAGTGCTACGAGTATAAATGTAAATTTGCTCAGAGGTGACCAAATTTTACATCGCGGTTCTATCGAAGATCATTCGATCTGTGATTGTCACACAATGAAATAATCTACATCATCAAATTCCTGAGAATGAGAGCTTTCTTGTGATATATGACTTGACTTTTTTGTGAAAAATATATATAAAATACACATTCTTTGTAAAAATTATTCGCAATGGTTAGGCAGAAATTCGTGTGTGGGACGAATACATTTCTAAGCTTAATTTTACTGCTTTATGAATATAAAAACCAAAAGGAATGGTATTCTTTGTAAAGAAGACACTCCAAGCTTTCAAATGAACCCATATATGGGCTGATACCATATAAGGAAGGCTATGTAAATGAAGCATAAACATTTTTAACGTGATTTTGGACCCGTATCCGGGTCCGCAGAGTTTAACTGGTTTTAATCAACGTGTGACAACACCGGTAATACCGGTATCACCGTTGGGGTGTGTGTGGGGGGGGGCGTGTTAGTTCGTTTGAGTTTCCCTCTTTTCTTCGCGTTCAAATGGCTTGTAAAAGTGCCGTGCACATTTTACTTTAACTTTCAAATTAGCGGCAATTGAATTGCTGCAATTCTGCGTTAAGCAATTGTTCGTTTGAGTTTTCCTTCTTTTCCTCGGATTTATTGGCTTTCAAATAGCTTGAAAAAGCACCGTGCGCGTTTTACTTTCACTTTCAAATTAGGGGCAATTCAGCGTTGATTCAATTCAAGCAACAACAACGTCAAACTCAGAACTTTTATTAACTAAATGAATAAAAATACACCATATAGGCCTATGCCTAATAAAATAACAAATTACTTAGGCTACACAAAGTTTAAATAGGTATATAAAACTGAAAATCAGAAAACACTGTGGAACCAAATAAATAAGAAACAGAACGTTTATTAGCAAAACGAATAAGAAAGCTTGGAGGCACGGCATATACACCTTGATGTAAAATAAAATACACAACGTTTAAATAAAGTAATCAGCAAACACTGTGGAACCAAATAAATAAGAAACGAATGTTTAAAAAAAA
>NW_015540926.1:744411-744852 GCF_001515605.1 Sinocyclocheilus anshuiensis
GTTTAGTTTTTAAACGTGTCTGTCCTCTAACTGAACTAGGCTAAATGATTTTTGTTACTATAAAAAAATCAAAACGACGGTGGGGGGCGGTGCCGCGGTAGACACGGTAGGCAACCGGTGTTGCGGCTTAACACCGGTATAACCGAAAACACCGTCTATCGCAGCAAGCCTTCTAAGCCTTCTAATTATTATTATTATTATTATTAATTACTGGCCAAACTCTTCACAGGGAGGATAAAGGAGGCCGAGAGCGAGACGTAAGGCCAGAGTGAATGGATCCGGTTCTGACGATGCTGTCAAAAATAATGTCATAAATAGATTTTCTTTATCAGTTAACTTGTATTAACTAAATTAAGTCAACATTTGGTGTGAGCATCTTTGTGTTTAAAGCAGCGTTTGCCCTCAGTGCACTTGAGCAGAGTTTCTCAGGAGCTTTGCAGG
>NW_015540926.1:745663-761840 GCF_001515605.1 Sinocyclocheilus anshuiensis
TTTTATTCAGTGTTGATTCAATTCAAGCAACTACAACGTCAAACTCATAGAACTTTTATTAACAAAATGAATAAAAATACACCATATATGCCTAATAAAATAACAAATTACTTAGGCTACACAAAGTTTAAATAGGTATATAAAACTGGAAATCGGCAAACACTGTGGAACCAAATAAATAAACGAATGTTTAAAAAAATCTTCCAGTCAATAGGCTTTTCAAAATCTAAAATATTGCCAAACAGGCGCCTTTGCATTTCCTTTCTAAACAATCTTTTGTCATTGTCTTGTCTTTCTCACCTCACTCTTGTCAGTCAGCTCGACTCACTTTCCTCACGTGATAAATAAAATCTGACTCCTGCTCCGTGGTGCACTGTCATTCGCGCACGGTTCGGCACGCTACATTGAGCGTCTGTCCTCTAACTGAACTAGGCTAAATGATTTTTGTTACTATAAAAAAATCTAAACCACGGTGGGGGGCGGTGCCGCGGTAGGCAAATGACGTAACCGGTGTTGCGGCTTAACATAACTGAAAACACTTAACACCGGTATAACCGAAAACACCGTCTATCGCAGCAAGCCTTCTAAGCAGACAGTGCTGTAGAATTGGTGGGCGGAGCTAAACAGGCAGCGATGTAGAATCGGTGGGCGGGGCTAAACAGGCAGCGATGTAGAACCAGGCGTTGATGATCTTCTGCGGAGGTGGAGCTTATCCACACTATAACATCATAGAGTAGAACATTCCACAAGCTGTTTTGTTAGACTGCCTTCAGTATAAGCTGTTTTTAGACTAACAAGAAAGTTTTGAGTTCTGAAACTTAGAGGATGCTTTTATAGTACAATGACTTCTTGTGTCAAAAGATCAAAGGAATTTAGATTTCTCAATTCATGACCCCTTTATAAACTGAAAATAAGCTCAGATCAATGAGGACTATGATCAACCAGTTCCAAAAGGAAATAAAAAGCCTGTGCTGATTGAAAGAAAACAGGTCAAGCTAGAATGACAGTAGAGCTGAAAAATGAAAGACACGCTTAAGAAACTGCATTGATCTTTGGTGATAATATAGCATAATGAGAGATTTACAAACTCTAATTTTTAAAGGCTGGTCATGTTTTGAGTAGTGTAACAAGGTGGGGAAAAGATCTTTAAAAAGTAAAATAAATATATATATAAATTTTTGGGGGAAGTTGTTATATATTGTGTCAGCGAAGTCAGTAAGTTTTAGTCCAATGCGATGACGTTAAGTAGCATTTTTGTGTCAAAATGAGCAGAACACGACATAAGATCCAGTGTTTGAGTGAACACAAACTCATCTGCCCTCATTTGCCTCCACAGAATCGTGAAAGTAAGTTTGCCTTTTCTGTTTGATTAGCATCAGTTCAAGAGCCTACGGAGATGAAAAGCTGAAAAACTTAGACTAGGGCTGCACGATTAATCGCATGCGATATTTACTAAACGCACGACACGAGCTGCAGTGAAAGCGCTGCGTATCAGTAATGTTGGGTGTAATTAGTTACACTAATTTGATTACTGTAATTAGTTACTGTAATTTGATTGCTTTTCCCTTGAAAAAGTAAAGTAGGGGATTACTCTTATTTTTTCTGTAATTTAATTACAGTTACTTCTTATGTAATTGAACTTGATACTGTGTATAGACTGTAGAACATTCATATACAATACACTGTAAAAAATGATTGCGATTTTAACAGTAAAAGACTGTAAAATTAATCGTGCAGCCCTAACTTAGACTAAATCATGATCACTTTCTCTCATATTTAGGATGAGAGATGTGAATCAGACTAAACGCACGACACGAGCTGCAGTGAAAGAGCTGCGTATCAGTAATGTTGATACTGTGTATAGACTGTAGAACATTCATATACAATACACTGTAAAAAATGATTGCGATTTTAACAGTAAAAGACTGTAAAAATGCTGCAGTAAAAACCTGTTAATTGGTTAACAGTAAGTTTCCATTTCTGTATTATATATGGCGAAAAACTGTATAAAATGTAAAACCTAAAATGTTGCTACCATATTTTTTATGGTTAAGTTCTGGCAACAGCTGCCGGTATTTTACCGTAAATGTCACCGATTTTTTTTTACAGTGTACAATAGTGGATTTAACATCAAAATTTAAAGTCTAACCTTAAAATGCGTACTTTTTATGTACCCTTCTCACTTTAAATAATTTGGTGAGTTAATATTGGTAACACTTTAGTGTCCAGTTCTCACTATTAACTAGTTGGTTATTAGCATGAATATTACTGTTATATTGGCCGTTTATTATTACTTAAAAAAAAAAAAACAGATATTAACGTCTTATTCTGCAAGACCTTATTGTAAATCCTTAATCCTACCCAATTCTTAATCTTTACATCTACTTTACTAAGTATTAATAAGCAGTAATTAGGGGTATATTGAGGCAAAAGTCATAGTTAATAGTTAGTTGTTAATAGTGAGAATTGGACCCTAATCTAAAGTGTGACCAGAATAATTTCTGTAGTTATCTATTTTTTTATTTGAACGAATTAAGAGAACCATTTCATCCTTGTGTCAATAACTTGTCGAGGTTGATATAGGATTTAGAAAGTAATAAGTAATTAAAGGAGAGAGTAATTTGTATGGTAATCTAATTACACTGTTGAAGATGTAATTAGTAACTAGTAATTAATGACTTTTTTAGAGTAACTTACCCAACACTGCGCATCAGTATGTGTGAGATTTTCAGAGCAGAGAAATGCAGCTTTTGAGACTTTCTCAGCTGCTGTTGTTTATTTTGATTGTGATGACGAACCCATGAGAGGTAATGTTAGGAAAGCACTGATGATTGTTCATGTTGTTGGTTCAGACTCTGTGTTTCGTTACGGTGCGGTCCGGTTGTGTCTGTCTCAGTAATGTGTTTGTTGGCCTCGGCTGCTCTCAGACACAAAATAGCAGCGTTTATGTCCTCCACGGATGCATTAGTGCCCATCGTGACAGTCGTTTCTGTCTTTATGTCTCTGTCTGATTTTGCAAATATGCATTTGCATTGCATAAATGGATTTTTTTTTGACACATTCAACCATAAAAACTCACAAAACTCACATAGACCGTACTGGAAAAATTATGATTTTAAAATGTATTTGAAAGTCTCTTCTGCTCACCAGGGCTGCATTTAATTAATCAAAAATACAGTAAAAATTGTGAAATATTATTACAATTTAAAATAGCTGTTTTCTATGTGAATATCTGTTAAACTGTAATTTATTTCTGTGATGCGCAGCTGTATTTTCAGCATCATTACTCCAGTCTTCAGTGTCACATGATCTTCAGAAATCATTCTAATATGCTGATGTGCTGCTCAAGAAACATTTCTGATTATCATCAATGTTGAAAACAGTTGTGCTGCTGAATAAATACAAAAAAAAGCACAATATTACTATTTTTACTGTATTTTTGATCAAATAAATGCAGCCTTGGTGAGCAAAAGAGACTCTTTCAAAAACATAAAAAAATATTAATTATTTTTGACCAGCAGTGTATAAGAAATCTGTGAATTTCTTGCTTGATTACTGAAATATTTTGGCATAGATCTTGTTTTATTATTTTAATTTTAATGATTTAATATTTTAATTATTGGTGCTTGTCTTAACACTCAAAAATATTTTTATAAATGTAAAAATCACTATATATATATATATATATATATATATATGTGTAAAGAAATGTATTTATTTTTCAATATGCATTTTATAAAAAAAAATACAACATTATTTTGGAATATTACAACAAAAAATTACGATTAAGGCTAACTGAAAAATTAAATTAAGCATTTTTGAGTTTGCAGTTCTGGCCAAGAATGTTCATTTCAGTTAAATCATTTTTATCATTTATCTTTTAGAATAGCATGCACTGATAAATCATGAATTATTAAAGTAAATGGAGTCGGTTTTGATTTCGTGTTGACGTTAGATGTTCATTTGCGTTATTGTAGCTCAGCGGTGAGTTTCTGCCGTTCACGCGCTCGTTTGCTGATGAAACTCATCAAGACTCTCGGGGTTTCTGACACGCCAAAGCAAATATCGACTCCTCAGGAAAACAATAAGCACATTTCAGATCCAGTCACAGCTGGAGATGTGACGAGACTGCTAGTAATCACATGAAAGAGATGTGTGAAGCAGTTGCAACAACACAATAAATAACAGAGCGGCATTAAATTCAAAGCGCTGTGTAGAAACGAGTGTAACGGGGCTGATCTCTGATTCTCACACGCTGCGTTCCTCACGCGGTCGGAAATCACTGTCATACTGCTCTCACTGTTTCTCATGCATCAATCACTGTGAATGCATTTTTAATTATGCTTTTCACGTAAACCTTTTATCTGCTCATGCAGCATTATCTGAGAATCGAACCGGTGACCCTGGTGTTGTTGGAAGGTGTCTTATCATATTGCCATTACTCCTGGTAAAAAAAAACAGTAATATACTTTTGATTTATTGACCTATTTGTTCAGACTGCCATGAATTTTACAAAAACAAAACAAAAAAAGAATTGTCAAATCAAAATAAGTGTTTGTATTAATTAGATGCCGTTAACAATTCAAAACATGCAAGATCATGTGACGGCATTGCAGCATATTACTAACTGAAATGCATAGTTTTAACTAATTGTTAAAATCTAGTTATCAGTATATCGTGGACTCGCCTCAGTCTAGTAACTATAGGAACTTGCGCTGCATGCACATCGATTCATTTGTGTATTTGTTCAGACTGCCATGAATTTTACAAAAAAAAAACAAAAAAAGAATTGTCAAATCAAAATAAGTGTTTCTATTAATTAGATGCCGTTAACAATTCAAAACATGCAAGACCATGTGACGGCATTGCAGCATATTACTAACTGAAATGCATAGTTTTAACTAATTGTTAAAATCTAGTTATCAGTATATCGTGGACTCGCCTCAGTCTAGTAACTATAGGAACTTGCGCTGCATGCACATCGATTCATTTGTGATTTCTCTCGCTATTTACAGTTATTTGATTCTGAGGAAAAGTGAGATTGAGAAAATGAGTATGTTTAGGCACATTCATAAATACTTTAAAGACACTCTGCAATAACTTCAGAAGGAATCAGATGGAGTGTGAACAGGAGAACTAGCTGAGAAAGGTTAAAGTCAACTAACCAGAGTGTGGGTGGTTTAGTGAATCTGTCACAGTGTGATGCATGATGGGACGGTGTAAGACGGCCGAGATGATCAGCCTGTGTGAGTGTGTGACTGTGTGAGTGTGAGAGAGTGTGAGAGAGTGTGAGAGAGTGTGAGAGAGTGTGAGTGAGTGAGTGTGTGAGTGTGTGAGTGTGAGAGTGTGAGAGTGTGAGAGTGTGAGAGTGTGAGAGTGTGAGTGAGTGTGTGAGTGTGTGAGAGTGTGAGTGTTTGTGTGAGTGTGTGTGTGAGTGTGTGAGTGAGTGTGTGAGAGTGTGTGAGAGTGTGAGAGAGTGTGAGAGAGAGTGTGAGAGAGTGTGAGAGAGAGTGTGAGAGAGTGTGAGAGAGAGTGTGAGAGAGTGTGAGAGAGAGTGTGAGAGAGTGTGAGAGAGAGTGTGAGAGAGTGTGAGAGAGAGTGTGAGAGAGTGTGAGAGAGAGTGTGAGAGAGTGTGAGAGAGAGTGTGAGAGAGTGTGAGAGAGAGTGTGAGAGAGTGTGAGAGAGAGTGTGAGAGAGTGTGAGAGAGAGTGTGAGAGAGTGTGAGAGAGAGTGTGAGAGAGTGTGAGAGAGAGTGTGAGAGAGTGTGAGAGAGAGTGTGAGAGAGTGTGAGAGAGAGTGTGAGAGAGTGTGAGAGAGAGTGTGAGAGAGTGTGAGAGAGAGTGTGAGAGAGTGTGAGAGAGAGTGTGAGAGAGTGTGAGAGAGAGTGTGAGAGAGTGTGAGAGAGAGTGTGAGAGAGTGTGAGAGAGAGTGTGAGAGAGTGTGAGAGAGAGTGTGAGAGAGTGTGAGAGAGAGTGTGAGAGAGTGTGAGAGAGAGTGTGAGAGAGTGTGAGAGAGAGTGTGAGAGAGTGTGAGAGAGAGTGTGAGAGAGTGTGAGAGAGAGTGTGAGAGAGTGTGAGAGAGAGTGTGAGAGAGTGTGAGAGAGAGTGTGAGAGAGTGTGAGAGAGAGTGTGAGAGAGTGTGAGAGAGAGTGTGAGAGAGTGTGAGAGAGAGTGTGAGAGAGTGTGAGAGAGAGTGTGAGAGAGTGTGAGAGAGAGTGTGAGAGAGTGTGAGAGAGAGTGTGAGAGAGTGTGAGAGAGAGTGTGAGAGAGTGTGAGAGAGAGTGTGAGAGAGTGTGAGAGAGAGTGTGAGAGAGTGTGAGAGAGAGTGTGAGAGAGTGTGAGAGAGAGTGTGAGAGAGTGTGAGAGAGAGTGTGAGAGAGTGTGAGAGAGAGTGTGAGAGAGTGTGAGAGAGAGTGTGAGAGAGTGTGAGAGAGAGTGTGAGAGAGTGTGAGAGAGAGTGTGAGAGAGTGTGAGAGAGAGTGTGAGAGAGTGTGAGAGAGAGTGTGAGAGAGTGTGAGAGAGAGTGTGAGAGAGTGTGAGAGAGAGTGTGAGAGAGTGTGAGAGAGAGTGTGAGAGAGTGTGAGAGAGAGTGTGAGAGAGTGTGAGAGAGAGTGTGAGAGAGTGTGAGAGAGAGTGTGAGAGAGTGTGAGAGAGAGTGTGAGAGAGTGTGAGAGAGAGTGTGAGAGAGTGTGAGAGAGAGTGTGAGAGAGTGTGAGAGAGAGTGTGAGAGAGTGTGAGAGAGAGTGTGAGAGAGTGTGAGAGAGAGTGTGAGAGAGTGTGAGAGAGAGTGTGAGAGAGTGTGAGAGAGAGTGTGAGAGAGTGTGAGAGAGAGTGTGAGAGAGTGTGAGAGAGAGTGTGAGAGAGTGTGAGAGAGAGTGTGAGAGAGTGTGAGAGAGAGTGTGAGAGAGTGTGAGAGAGAGTGTGAGAGAGTGTGAGAGAGAGTGTGAGAGAGTGTGAGAGAGAGTGTGAGAGAGTGTGAGAGAGAGTGTGAGAGAGTGTGAGAGAGAGTGTGAGAGAGTGTGAGAGAGAGTGTGAGAGAGTGTGAGAGAGAGTGTGAGAGAGTGTGAGAGAGAGTGTGAGAGAGTGTGAGAGAGAGTGTGAGAGAGTGTGAGAGAGAGTGTGAGAGAGTGTGAGAGAGAGTGTGAGAGAGTGTGAGAGAGAGTGTGAGAGAGTGTGAGAGAGAGTGTGAGAGAGTGTGAGAGAGAGTGTGAGAGAGTGTGAGAGAGAGTGTGAGAGAGTGTGAGAGAGAGTGTGAGAGAGTGTGAGAGAGAGTGTGAGAGAGTGTGAGAGAGAGTGTGAGAGAGTGTGAGAGAGAGTGTGAGAGAGTGTGAGAGAGAGTGTGAGAGAGTGTGAGAGAGAGTGTGAGAGAGTGTGAGAGAGAGTGTGAGAGAGTGTGAGAGAGAGTGTGAGAGAGTGTGAGAGAGAGTGTGAGAGAGTGTGAGAGAGAGTGTGAGAGAGTGTGAGAGAGAGTGTGAGAGAGTGTGAGAGAGAGTGTGAGAGAGTGTGAGAGAGAGTGTGAGAGAGTGTGAGAGAGAGTGTGAGAGAGTGTGAGAGAGAGTGTGAGAGAGTGTGAGAGAGAGTGTGAGAGAGTGTGAGAGAGAGTGTGAGAGAGTGTGAGAGAGAGTGTGAGAGAGTGTGAGAGAGAGTGTGAGAGAGTGTGAGAGAGAGTGTGAGAGAGTGTGAGAGAGAGTGTGAGAGAGTGTGAGAGAGAGTGTGAGAGAGTGTGAGAGAGAGTGTGAGAGAGTGTGAGAGAGAGTGTGAGAGAGTGTGAGAGAGAGTGTGAGAGAGTGTGAGAGAGAGTGTGAGAGAGTGTGAGAGAGAGTGTGAGAGAGTGTGAGAGAGAGTGTGAGAGAGTGTGAGAGAGAGTGTGAGAGAGTGTGAGAGAGAGTGTGAGAGAGTGTGAGAGAGAGTGTGAGAGAGTGTGAGAGAGAGTGTGAGAGAGTGTGAGAGAGAGTGTGAGAGAGTGTGAGAGAGAGTGTGAGAGAGTGTGAGAGAGAGTGTGAGAGAGTGTGAGAGAGAGTGTGAGAGAGTGTGAGAGAGAGTGTGAGAGAGTGTGAGAGAGAGTGTGAGAGAGTGTGAGAGAGAGTGTGAGAGAGTGTGAGAGAGAGTGTGAGAGAGTGTGAGAGAGAGTGTGAGAGAGTGTGAGAGAGAGTGTGAGAGAGTGTGAGAGAGAGTGTGAGAGAGTGTGAGAGAGAGTGTGAGAGAGTGTGAGAGAGAGTGTGAGAGAGTGTGAGAGAGAGTGTGAGAGAGTGTGAGAGAGAGTGTGAGAGAGTGTGAGAGAGAGTGTGAGAGAGTGTGAGAGAGAGTGTGAGAGAGTGTGAGAGAGAGTGTGAGAGAGTGTGAGAGAGAGTGTGAGAGAGTGTGAGAGAGAGTGTGAGAGAGTGTGAGAGAGAGTGTGAGAGAGTGTGAGAGAGAGTGTGAGAGAGTGTGAGAGAGAGTGTGAGAGAGTGTGAGAGAGAGTGTGAGAGAGTGTGAGAGAGAGTGTGAGAGAGTGTGAGAGAGAGTGTGAGAGAGTGTGAGAGAGAGTGTGAGAGAGTGTGAGAGAGAGTGTGAGAGAGTGTGAGAGAGAGTGTGAGAGAGTGTGAGAGAGAGTGTGAGAGAGTGTGAGAGAGAGTGTGAGAGAGTGTGAGAGAGAGTGTGAGAGAGTGTGAGAGAGAGTGTGAGAGAGTGTGAGAGAGAGTGTGAGAGAGTGTGAGAGAGAGTGTGAGAGAGTGTGAGAGAGAGTGTGAGAGAGTGTGAGAGAGAGTGTGAGAGAGTGTGAGAGAGAGTGTGAGAGAGTGTGAGAGAGAGTGTGAGAGAGTGTGAGAGAGAGTGTGAGAGAGTGTGAGAGAGAGTGTGAGAGAGTGTGAGAGAGAGTGTGAGAGAGTGTGAGAGTGAGTGTGTGAGAGTGTGTGTGAGTGTGTGAGTGTGTGAGTGTGAGAGTGTGAGAGAGTGTGAGAGAGTGTGAGTGAGTGTGAGAGTGTGAGAGTGTTTGTGTGAGTGTGTGTGTGAGTGTGTGAGTGAGTGTGTGAGAGTGTGTGAGAGTGTATGAGAGTGTATGAGAGTGAGTGAGAGAGAGTGTGAGAGAGTGTGAGAGAGTGTGTGAGAGTGTGAGTGTGAGTGTGAGAGAGTGTGAGAGACAGCCGGACTAGTTTGAGCATAGTCTAAACACAGTTTTAAGACTGTTTCCATATAGACGTTGACGTAACAGTGCCGGTTATTTGCTTTGCTGCTGTGAAGGTCTGCAGACGGTGGGCATTTTCCGGGTCGGGAGCTCGAAGAAAAGAGTTCGACAGGTGAGAAGCAAATTTTTTATGTTTTAGAAACTATATATTTTCATTTACATTTTTTTTTACTAGATGACAAAGGAAACCAGAATACATAAAAAGCTAAATGTTTTTATAATTAAATTAAATTAAATTAAATTAAATAAAATTAAATTAAATTAAATAAAATAAAAGGATTTCAGCTAGTTACCAAGGTAACTTTTCTTATTTTCATTTAGTTTAACTTGATGTACTAAAGTAACAAAACAAAAACTAAAATAAAAATGTATTAAAACTATATAGACTGTATATTAAAACAAAAAGGACAACAAAAAACAACAACGTTACTAAAACTTTAACAAAAATTAAAATGAAAACAAGATATAAAAACTAATTCAAAATATTAGTAAAAAATATATAAAACCTCACTGTGAGTGATCCATAGTGTTGATTTTGCAGTAAACGGTATGTATTTTGTAACAAATACACCTTGTAACCAAAAACACCTTTTTTAAAAAATGTTCCAAAGCAAATGGAAAAATATTTATCTCTCGATTATCATCCAAACTTACGGTATCACCCAGCCCTTTATTATCCAGCTGATGTGTTTTTAGTGGCTCTAAACTTGCGTGGTTATCCAGGGGTTCCTTAAGTCCAACTAGTCACTTAGATTACCCACTGACTAGTGGATTTCAGTAGTTGTGGAGATCCCTGCTAGATAATTCATACTAAACGGTCTGGAGAAACGCCCTCGGGAGACTCTCGTCCAGGAATCCCGGTGCTGAATGATGTTCCTGCGCTGAAACTCATCTGCTTTCATCATGTCTGGCTCAGAATGATTCATAAAAGCACATGAAAGCACTGGTATCTGTGGGAAATTGATGACAGAAAAGACTTCTTTAAATAAACCGAGAGCTTCATCCATCCTGTTCCATCGCTGGGGTTTTATGGGCTCCATCTCTCATGCCGTGGCCTTTTTTTAGTCCTCTAATGATAAGCGAGAGTAATATAAGATTAAATCTTCCCTTTGACACTGTAAATGAAGTGAATATGTAACTTGTAGTCTCTTCTGCTCACCAGGGCTGCATTTATTTGATCAAAAATACAGTAAAAATTGTGAAATATTATTACAATGTAAAACAGCTGTTTTCTATGTGAATATCTGTGAAATGTAATGTATTTCTGTGATGCGCAGCTGTATTTTCAGCATCATTCCTCCAGTCTTCAGTGTCACATGATCTTCAGAAATCATTCTAATTTGCTGATTTGCTGCTCAAGAAACATTTCTGATTATTATCAATGTTGAAAACAGTTGTGCTGCACAATATTTTTGTGGATGCATTAAATTGATCAAAAGTGACAGTAAAGACATTTATAATGCTACAAAAAAACTTCAAATTTCAAATAAACGCAGTTCTTTTGAACTTTCTATTCATCAAAGAATCCTCAAAAAATCTTTTGTTTTTACAAATATTATAAGCAGCAGAATCTGTTTTCGGCATTGATGATAATAGTAAGAAACTTTATTAATAATTAAGTACCAATAATAATTGATAATTGAGTACTTAAGTAGAAAAAATAATAAAATTTGATTAATTAAATCGATCACAGTAAAGACATTTATAATGTTACAAACAAAAAAAAGCCATTTTAAATAAATGCTGTTGTTTATTTTCTATTCACGAAAGAATCATGGGAAAAATATATCACAGTTTCCGCAAAAATATTGTGCAGCACAACTGTTTTCAACATTGATAATAATCAGAAATGTTTCTTGAGCGGCAAAGCAGCATATTAGAATGATTTCTGAAGATCATGTGACACTGAAGACTGGAGGAATGATGCTGAAAATACAGCTGCGCATCACAGAAATACATTACATTTCACAGATATTCACATAGAAAACAGCTGTTTTAAATTGTAATAATATTTCACAATTTTACTGTATTTTTGATCAAATAAATGCAGCCTTGGAGAGCAGAAGATACTACATTGTATATTCGAGTACCACAGTTATTTGGACATTTGTTTCAAGTCATACCATCCTGTTAAATACCTAGATGCACCATTTTCTCCTGCTGGACCAGAAAATACGGGTAAAAATCCTAGACACATTTATGTACATTTATGCATTTTGTAGATGCTTTTATCCAAAGAAAGGAAGAAACACTGTATGTTGGTGATGTTTTGCAGAGACAACTCCTCTTTAGTCCAGACATTGTAATGGTAGAGCAGCCAGTTGGCATGACAACGTTTTTTTTCTTATCTTTCTCTGAGTAACACAACACGAATTCTCCAAGTGCAAAAAAGAGAGGAGAGCTTTGTAAATTAGTCTCTTTCATTTTGATGTTACGCTCTCGCTGTTACAGCCTCTGCTGCGTTCTCAAAGAGCTGCTTCATGTTGTTAAAAACTGCTGCTGCTACCAGCACTTCAGTTTAGGGTTTACGCAAATGAAGTGCATGTAGTGCAAAGTCTGTTTGATTAAATGTGCTAAGGAGCAACAGAACCGGCACTGAAACACATGGGTTATGCTAGTAACTAATGCATTTCAATGCTTGTTTTCATGTTGGTGTTAAACATCTACTGTCTTAAATTTGAATAATTTCTGTAAGTTCAGACCTCCAAACGAAAATACAGTGTGATTTTCTGTGATTTCTAGAAGAATACAAAACGTAAATGAATGTTAATAATTTTATACAAATGCATTTATGCATATACTTGCTTTGCATTCAAAATATCAACTTTATTAATCCATGCATTTTCTTATTTCTAAATGTTTGTTTATTTGAACATGAGTTTATGTGCGTGTGCACATTCATCAGCATTGCATCTGAATGTTATATGCAATACAAAAAAAAATTCTAACTACATTTTGCATTAATTGAAATCAATATGCAGTGTCGTGCTTTCACTATTTCTGAAGTTATTCTTCGGAGGAGCCTTTATTTCTTCATTTCTCAATCATTGCATTATATGTCTGGATCATTTCAATCTCATCTTATTTTTAGACATATTACTGGAGATATAGAGCGACCACTGATATTTAGATCATTTTATGTCAGTATCTGCTGCACTGCTATAAAGATCTCATTGATTTACATCACAAGCAGCAGAATGTCATCATAGAAATATCAGCATCTGCACCAAATTGCATATTTCTGAATGAAATACTTCATATTCTCACTATATCAGGTTATATGAGCCATAAAAGCCTGATGCATCAAAGAGATTATTTTGTCTAAAGCTTCAATAAACCGTTCCATTTTTTTTTTTTTTTTAATGGAGGACTATTATTTCATATATCAGGCTTTATAGGGTTAAATAGGCTTATATAAGACATCTTGATATCTTCCTCCTCTACTTAAACATCTTAAGGAGTTTTTGTCACTGTTTCCTTTGAATTGATCACTAGTTATTCTTTGTAAACCGTGTGTATTATGATAATAAATGTATAACCTGTTCAAATCAAGCTATATATTGTTTTCCAACAATAATGGAAGCATTTCCTTCAAAAAGACTCGTTTGGCTGCTGTCCTTGGTGCTGAACGTCGCCTTCATAAACACTGAACAATCCACTGAGAACGAGCCTGATGCTTTTTCTGAAACATTTACAGTCAGCGTGAAAGGAGAGATGTCTCATGGAGACAAATTCAAATAAATGTCATCCTTCATTCAGATTAAGCGTATGTGCTGTAGATGTGAGTGCTGCATTGAAGAGCTGCTGGAATGTAATTGGGATGCTGCAGTGCACGCTGGGTAAAAGCCGTGAGTCACGTATGGAAATCACACCATGACTGGTTTTGTGAATGAAACTCCTGGCTGCTCGACAGACTGATTTCTCTCTTCCCGGAGCAGACGGATGCTGACGGCAGGCTTTCTTTCCAAGCACAGGCACTCATTACACACGAGCTTATATCAGAGCCGCTGCGCTCCAGTCTGAAAGCTTTCGGACATTGACAGGTTCTTATGGTAACAGAGACTCTCAGACTCTCTAACCGCTGGAAATGAGCTGCAGCAGACATTTGTACTTCTCTAAAGGCTGAATTATCTCTCTTCATCATGTTGTCTGATTTGATGGGGGTTTCCAGCCTGTAACTGTAACTGTAACTAAAAATGTTTTAAATGTAACAGGGATTGCACAAAATGTTCAAATAAAAAATCATGGGTTATTAGGGATTATATATTAATTAATGTATATTTATTTGTTTACCAATTATGTATGTATATATATATATATGGAATGTATCCTTTTCTTATATATTTTTATGGGAATTACACAACATCACAAGTGTATTATGACCTATTTACCAATTTTTGCAAGTGGGACTATCCAGTGATTCTACTGGAAAGTATTATTTTTTTTTTTATTATATTACATTTTATTTTATATTTATTATTATAATACATTTTTATGGGATTACACAAAATGTTGAAAGAAAAAATCATGCTTATTATCAAGTTGTTATGATTATTATCAGTTATTATGGGTGGTGCTATCCAGTGATAGTACTTTTATTATATTAAAGTAGTATTTTTCTTTTCTTTTCTTTTTAGTGCTTTTTCTTTTATTATATATTTTATTATAATTCGTTTTTATGGGCTTGCACAATGTTCAAAAAATAATGGGTTGTTTACTTATTTATTGCAATTATTATAAGTGGTACTATCCAATGTATTTTATTATATATTTTTATTAACAAATTTTATGGAATTTAAATTTTTAGTAAAATATTTTTATTTTTACTGTTTATTATTAGATTGTTTTATGATGTTTTAAATAGTACTATCCAGTGGTACTATTTTATTATTATTGTTGTTGTTGTTGTTTATCAAGCCGAGTAGAAAATGATTTTTCTCCAATTTATCTGGCCAGTTTTGGTCATGAAATGGTTTTCAACCCAACCTAGTCATTTTAGCACATCTTTTGCTTTTAAAATGTCTTTGCAAAAACACTCTCTCTGCATTAACATCTGCTTATAGCTTTAATCTTAAATGTGTTTTCAGAGGCCAAAACAACATGTTTTTCTTCGCCTTCAGTATCTGCAGTAGACACTGACATATCCTAACAGATAAAGAGGAGAAGCTCTTCTCAGGCTGATGATGCTGATAACCCCTGTGCTTCTGTGCTGTGTTATCAGACTGCTCTTATGCTGATGTTGTAGTGAGCTGTGCTGCTCACAATCATTTCCACCTCTGCGGCAGACCAAAGACAAGCAGAAACCCCTGCTTCCTCCAGCACTTTGCCCTTCTCTCTCAATCAGACCGGAGCTGACGCGCGTCTGCGCATCTGATGCACATCTCATATGCGTTTCTCCATTTGCAGAACACGGTGGCCATCGCCTCCATACATTTCCCGCTGGCTACCCCTCGGTCTGTGGAGAACTGCACCTGTAAGCTGCAGCTGATCGTCTTCCGCAATGGAAAACTCTTTCCGTGCACGGGGAATTCGTCAAATCTTGCGGACGATGGCAAGCGCAGAAGCGTTTCGACACCAGTTGCATTCACCAAATTAGGTAAGGCTTTGATTTTCCCCATGCATGTCATCCGTGCATCCTATATATCACTGCGTTTCACCACTAAAGTGTTTTGCAATGGAATATGTTGTCGTTAGCGTCACACGCAATTATGAGAAAGCGCGCGCGTGCTTGCACGATGGTGCAACTGTTGCGTTGCAATTGTGCACGAGTTGTATAAAGCTCGTTTGCGTGCGCAACTCATCTCATTTGTTAAATTCTGAGATGTGCATGTGCGTGATTGCATGCATCAGCTTCCAAATGCATGCAACACTTGAGGACTTTCCACTCGGTTCGTTACTTGACGCAATGTGTTGCTCTCCTGTGCAGATGGGTGTAGCCCCGGGAGCCCCGTGCAGCCGGTTACCGTCGCTCTCCGGCACTTCTCGTTGGGTGTAGACCCCACCGCGGCATACTGGGATTTTGACCTGCTGGATGGACACGGCGGCTGGCGCGCGGAAGGCTGCCACATAACGGGCTCCGCGCACAACACGACCACCATCCACTGCGCGCACCACAACAACCTCGCCGTGCTCATGGTAAGAGTCTCCCGCTCGTCCAAGTCGGATTATGGCTATTGTGGAGGCGCAGAGCCAATGAAACACGGCGAGCATGTAAACGGCAGTGCTATAGTGTTAATATTATTGTTGCAAGGGCGAATGGTGTGAGGTGTGGATGGGCGCACGTGATAATGAGGTATAAATGTCAAGTGACCAAGTGCGAATTCAATTCAGTGCACGTTTATTTGTGTAGCGCTTGTTGCAATGCATGTCATCATTTCAGATAATAAGTGCATTGAGTTCCAGTATTCAAAATAGCACTTTAGTCCAAAAAAATCTCCAATACAGATGTGCTGGTTTCCTATTGGAGTATCTATCATAATGTGGAAGCAAATGCAATCATACAAGAATCCTCTAATGCCATCTTTACACTGCAAAGCCGGCTCAGAAGCGGCTTATGTACCATGTAAACGTGGATTTAGTGTTTCATTCTGCACTTTTACCCAGAAAAAATAAAAGCGCATAAATTGTCATTTAAGTCATTTTAAATGTTAAAATATGAATCTAGAAACATGAAAATACAAAGTTGTAAATAAAAGTAATGTTGTTTGAATGTTTTTTTTAAATAAATTAAATATAATAATTAAAAATAAATAAATGAGTGAACGGTAGTGTTATTTAAATAATTTTTGAATATTAAAATTTGAATCTAGAAACATGGAAATTCTATAAAAATATAAATATTAAAATGCACAAATAATGTCATTAAAATAATTTTTTAAAATATGATTATAAAAACATGAAAATAAAAAGTTGTAAATAAAAAATTAATAAGTGCACAAATAATAATGAATAATATTATATATATATATATATATATATATAGAGAGAGAGAGAGAGAGAGAGAGAGAGAGATAGA
>NW_015540926.1:761973-769628 GCF_001515605.1 Sinocyclocheilus anshuiensis
TACACACACACACACACACACACACACACACACAAATAATATTTAAATAATTTCAAAATGTTAATTAAAATACCAATAAATAAATAACCAAAAAAATAAATATAATATACAATATAATAAAAATTAAATAAACACTGTCATGGCAACCACTAAGTTTAAGGCAGCTCTGATGCTGCATCACTTTACACAGAAGCAGCATCAGAGCCGCCTCTGCAAGTTTTATTCCTGCTTTTATGCTGCACTGGGTCTTTCCACAGAATTTGGAGCAGCTTTAACTCACTCAGTACAGGCGCTGCAAGAATCAAACAAGATCCTTCAGGATAAACTGAAATCAATTCTCAAAACAAACGGAGAGTAAAAGAGTCTCCGCGTATCCAGGCGGATCTTATTTGATTCTTGACTCTTGGCTAGGGAAGGCTCTCGGAAAGCCCTTATACAACAACTTTTCCTTAAAGGCGCATCGCTGGATTTGCAGGCTGCGCGTCAAATGCAGTAACTCTTGTTAAGGATGTTTCTCCATCGGCTCAGCTTTGAGCCTGACTCACTCCAGAAGGACTGAAGCTGTAATAAGCGCTAAAAGCCTCGAGTAAATGAGTAATTAGCGAGAGCACTTCCCTTCGTTCTTCATTGCGAAGCGGCGCTTTTACGCGCGGCTCAACGAACGCGTAAATGACTCTATCGGTCTCCGCTCGGATTTATGCTCGGGATATGTGGGATTCTACCGTGTGGAAGTGATTTGATGTGGATTTTGAGAGCCGAATGTTCGCCGACGAGTGGGACTCCATCGACTGGGAGGTCAGTC
This sequence comes from Sinocyclocheilus anshuiensis, assembly GCF_001515605.1. Classification (NCBI taxonomy): domain Eukaryota; kingdom Metazoa; phylum Chordata; class Actinopteri; order Cypriniformes; family Cyprinidae; genus Sinocyclocheilus; species Sinocyclocheilus anshuiensis. The sequence continues at coordinate 762,776 of NW_015540926.1, forward strand.
CGGTGCACCACAGCGGTTTATGCATCCAAACATGACGGCGAATGCGTGCTTTGTGCATCATATTAGGCTATTTATCGTGCATGAAAAATCAGTGTTTCTCGCATAATAGAGCTGGATTGAATCGAATTAGAGATGATCGATTCTGGTCGTGCGTGGAGACCTGAGTGGGTTTCTACAGTGAATGAAATGATGCTTTGAACTTGACGCGTTAAAGGAGGTGAAAGCGTTGCGTCGCCCGTTTGCATCGCGTGTTGTTTATCGTTTAGCTGTACATGCGTGTGTGTGTGTGAGAGAGAAAGAGAGAGAGTGTTGCAGTCACCACACCCGCAGTCCGCAGTGTTTGAGAAAAAGAGGCTTTCAATCCGTTCGCGACGCGCGTTTAAACGCTTTCTGAACGCGAGTGCGGTGTAAATTGGCGCTGCTGGGTTTGCGTTTGTGAACCTGTTGCGCTGCAGATGATCCAGTGTAGATCAGTGTGTGTGTTCTCCAGTGCTGTCGCTTTACACTGACTGTAATCTTGTTAAATGGTAGATTCTTGACTTGATGTAAATCAAAGGTGAATTGCTGGGATTCTAGCATCTGTCATCGTGCATCATATCATATGTGATGTGTTTAGATCATAAATGTATTTATAGGTGCTGTAATTTACTGTATCTGATTTTCTCATTGAAGTCTTTAATGAATCGATTACTTGCAACCATGTTTCAGATCTAACATCAGCTGCTTTCTTGATTTCTTGTCTGCATGCTTTCTTGCCTTTTCACAGTAGTATTATTCTACTCCATATCATAATCTGGTTTCTGAACCTGTTCCTCTTCTCCCAGATGTATTTTTAGTGTCGAGCATCAGTAGTTTTGTCATATTCTCCACAAAACTTGCTAAAATGTAATTGTGAACCTTTTTGTGCTATTTGCATAAAATGATTCAAATGAAATCTGGTTTCTGTGGTTGTTTTTGCGATGCCCAGACTTGCGTTTGTATCCCATTCTTACAGTTGATCCATTATCACAAAATATATTGAGCAAAATATTGTTAATTTTGAGAGATTATTTGATCATATTATCAATGCATCAGTATTCTAAGCCAATATTCTCACAATCCAAACAAGCCTTTATTAATAAAGCTTAAAGTAATCATCTGATAATTAAATATGTTGAGCTGGTTAAATTATTTTGCTGACTAAATACAAAATTAAGGTTCCATAAATGCTTTTACCCACATATCAAAAGTGCACAAATAATATCATTTGAATCATTTTTAAATGTTAAAATCTGTATCTAGAAACATGAAAAAACATAAGTCTAAATAAATATAAACAATTAAATAAGTGCACAAATAAAGTAATTTTAATATATATATATAAATGAATGCATGAATAATGTAATTTAAATAATTTTAAAATATAAAAAAAATGAGTCTATAAACATGAAAATACAGTTGTAAATAAAATATATATGTAAAAATTGAATAAGTGCATTTAAAATATAAAAATATGAATTTAGAAACATGAAAATACAAAGTAAATACAGTCCGTCACGGCAATCCGCTAAGTTTAAGGCAGCTCTGATGCGGCATCACTTTACACAAAAGTAAAGCAGCATCAGATGCACATTTTATTCCTTCATTTATGCTGCTTTGGGTCTTTAAGCGCAGAATTTGAAGCAGCTTTAACTCACTCAGGCTATATACAAAAATGAATCAATGGAGGAAGAGGATAGTTGTCAGGATGTGCAGCCCGAGGTCACTGTAGTTCAGATGCCTGTCTGCTGTCACGGAGCTCTGACATTTGGAAGGTAAATATCTGAAAGCGGTCACGACATCAACCCTTTGCAATGCAGCCGTTTTCTGTCCGTCTGCGGTAATGAGAGGAGAACAGCTTGTCTGGATTCTGCTGATGTCTTGAAGGTTGTTAAATGCACATTCAGCTTATATATATATATTTATTTATTTATTTATTTATTTTTTTTTTTTTTTAAATATGAATCTAGAAACCTGAACATACAAAGTTGTAAATAAAATATGGAAAATTAAATGAATGCATGAATAATGTAATTTAAATAATTTTAAAATATAAAAAAAATGCGTTTATAAACATGAAAATACAGTTGTAAATAAAATATATATGTAAAAATTGAATAAGTGCATTTAAAATATAAAAATATGAATTTAGAAACATGAAAATGCAAAAGTGTAAATAAATATAAACAATTAAATAAGTGCACAAATAATGTAATTTGAATATATTTTTTTAATATTTAAATATGAATCTAGAAACCTGAACATACAACGTTGTAAATAAAACGATATGGAAAATTAAATGAATGCATGAATAATGTACGGTAATTTAAATCATTTTAAAAGATTAAAAATGAGTCTAGAAACATGAAAATACAGTTGTAAATAAAATATATATGTAAAAATGGAATAAATGCATTTAAAATATAAAAATATGAATTTAGAAACATGAAAATACAAAGTTGTAAATACAGTCCGTCACGGCAATCCGCTAAGTTTAAGGCAGCTCTGATGCGGCATCACTTTACACAAAAGTAAAGCAGCATCAGATGCACATTTTATTCCTTCATTTATGCTGCTTTGGGTCTTTAAGCGCAGAATTTGAAGCAGCTTTAACTCACTCAGGCTATATACAAAAATGAATCAATGGAGGAAGAGGATAGTTGTCAGGATGTGCAGCCCGAGGTCACTGTAGTTCAGATGCCTGTCTGCTGTCACGGAGCTCTGACATTTGGAAGGTAAATATCTGAAAGCGGTCACGACATCAACCCTTTGCAATGCAGCCGTTTTCTGTCCGTCTGCGGTAATGAGAGGAGAACAGCTTGTCTGGATTCTGCTGATGTCTTGAAGGTTGTTAAATGCACATTCAGCTGTCTTTCACCTGGATGCCGTTAGACACCTGCTGCGGCTATTGATTTCACATTGCTGCTTCTTCGCTGCGTTCTGTGCATGAGAGAGCAGACAGAGATTGAAATCTCACAGCCACTGATTACTGCTTGTGTTTATCAGAATTACTTGACATGCCGTCTTTAGTGTTCGTAACGCAGCCTAGAAGACGAGAAATTGTTGAAATTCCGAGCTATATGTCATCTGCATAACAATAGAAGCCTAATGCAATGTTTCCTTAAGGAAGCTGTAAAATAATATATTTATTTACTCAAATAAAATGTGACCCTGGACCACAAAACATAAGGGTCAAGTTTTTGAAATTGAGATTTATACTGAATAAATACACTTTCCATTGGTTTGTTAGGATAGGACAATATTTGGTCGAGATACAATTATTTGAAAATCTGGAATCTGAGGGTGCAAAAAAAATCAAAATATTGAGAAAATAATCTTTAAAGTTGTCCAAATGAAGTTCTTAGCAATGCATATTACTGTGAGTGTGTGTGAGAGTGTGTGTGAGAGTGTGTGTGAGAGTGTGTGTGAGAGTGTGTGTGAGAGTGTGTGTGAGAGTGTGTGTGAGAGTGTGTGTGAGAGTGTGTGTGAGAGTGTGTGTGAGAGTGTGAGTGTGTGTGTGAGTGTGAGTGAGTGTGCGAGTGTGCGTGCGTGAGTGCGTGCGTGTGTGATTGAGTGAGTGAGTGTGTGTGTGTAATAAAAATAAAACTAAAATAAAACAAATCAAGCAGTTGAGATGTGTTATATAGTTTATAAAGATTAAAATGTTTACATTTACATATAGTTTACATTTTTTGACAATATAATAATCAAGCAGTTGAGATTTTCTATATAGTACTAAATATAAATATATACTGTATGTATCTAGGTAAGGTTGGATATACTTAGAAGTTAATAATTCATTATTATTTTATAAATTACTTTTGTAGCACTTTACTTAAAGCCTTTATATATAATGCATTAAAATAGTATTGTTATGCATTAATGTTTTGCAATGCATCTTATAATGCTTTGTATGATCTCATGAATAAATGTAAACACTGTTATAATGCATTATAATACACATATATTCATTGTTACACTTTTATAAAGTATAATACATTAAAACATGACAACAAACATTCAAGTATTATAATGCATTTTAACTTTGGTTACTATTATTTATGAACAGATATAATGCATTACAACATACATTATGTATACCTTTATAATGCATTATACATGAAGGCTGTAAGTATAGAGTTACTATTAATTCAAGTGATTAATTTATATGAATATAAGGACCTAAGTAGTTAGAAATGACCTCCTGTTATGATATATCTGTGCTTTATGTATGTTTTTTTTTTTTGATTAAGGCTGTTTTTTGTGTCTTGATGAGTCATGAACTATTTTTTTGCACATTGCCTGAAATATCTCAGATCCTTTATTTTGGTCTGTGTTTCTTTGAAAGCTTAGTCACACAACGACTGCTTGGTTTCTTCACTCACAGATGGGAAGTCTAAACTGTGTTTATCACCAGGACTTTTGTTAAACAGCTTTTTGCACATCAGTCGTGACCGGAAACCGTGACATTTTCAGAGATCTAATCTTTTGAAACGAGTTTAGGTTGTTTTCTTTGGTGTGTAGAGAGAAAGTATGATGTGATTGTGGTGGGAAAATGTTTAAAGGAATAGTTTTATAACCAGTGTGCTCACTCTCAGGCCATCCACGATCAGGATGAGTTTGTTTCTTCATCAGATTTGGAGAAATGTAGCATTGCATCAGTGTCTCAGCAATAGATGCTCTGCAGTGAATGGGTGCCGTCAGAATGAGAGTCCAAACAGCTGATAAAAACATCACAATAATCCACAAGTAATCCACAGCACTCCAGTCCATCAGTTAACATCTGGAGAAGACAGAAGCTGAAACAAATCCAGCATTAAGATGTTTTTAACTAAAATACCATAGAGTCCATAATCCATAATAACGCTTCCTCCAGTGAAAAAGTGCATCTGCTGTTGTCTCTCACATCAAAATCCAGCCACATATTTGTTTAGAGCTGTTTAAACGCTGCTTGATCTGTGCAGATTTCTCTCCTGATTCAGACCAGAGCACTTTTTCACTGGAGGAAGCGTAATTATGGATTATGAACTCGTATTTTAGTTAAAAACATCTTAATGGTGGATTTGTTTCAGCTTTTGTCTTCTCCAGATGTTAACTGATGGACTGTGGATTACTTGTGGATTATTGTGATGTTTTTATCAGCTGTTTGGACTCTCATTCTGACGGCACCCATTCACTGCAGAGCATCCATTGCTGAGACACTGATGCAATGCTACATTTCTACAAATCTGATGAAGAAACAAACTCATCCTATGGATGATCTGAGAGTGAGCACATTTCCAGCACATTTTCATTTTTGGCTGAACTATTCCTTTAATGCCTAAAATTACGTTTAAGTTGTCTGCGAGCATGAAGCAGAGAAGTATGTTAGTTGATGTATTGGTGCATTAGATTAACGCAGCACTGCATTACTGCACCATTATCTGTGGTGTGGGACAGATCCGACCCTCAGTCCTCCGGGAGGTTTAGCTCGCTGTGTCACGTTGACCAGGACTAACTACCCATCCCAGCAGCATGCCTGCTTAACCAATTCTTCAGAGGTGAAGACAAACAGAGTGGAAGCAGCTCCAGAGGTTCATGTGTTTTGTAGACGGATGATGAGTCACTGCTGAATTTACTGCATGCTCCATTAGGATCTGAAAACATTCACCTCAGAGACAGATTAACCAATGAGAGACGGACTTTAGAAGCAAATGAAAAGACCTAGTTTAGTTAGTTATCTTCTCAGAGGTTGCTTGTGCTCTGTTGATCTTCTCTGGTTGCTACAAAATCACCTCTGATCCTTTGACACTGAGAGAGACCGCAGAGAAGTGCTCTCTGGTGTGTCCGTTTAATGTTTACTTGGAGTAATTCATTAGTCTGACTATCTGAAGGGGGCAGTCGTGTGTTCACTGCTGTGTGTGTGTGCAGTTGGATGGGTTTAATGAAGAGCATGAATTTCGAGTAGGGTCACCGTACTTGGCCACACGTCACTTCACTTTCACTAAAGAGCGTTTCATTTTATTTTATTTTATTTAGATACACTCTAAAAAATGCTGGGTTAAATACTAAAAAAATGTTTTGACCCAGCGGTTGGGTTACTGCCCAGAATGTTGGGTTAAACATTTAACCCAACTGTTGGTTGAAAACAACCCAATCGCTGGGTTTGTCCCTATTTAACCCAGCATTTTTGAGAGTGTACTTTCTGGCATGTCTTTTCAAAGGTTTGGGTCACTTTAAGTCAGTAGCAGTTTGACTTCCTTATTTTTTTTTATTAATATTTATTTATTTATTTATTTTATATTTACATTTTATTGTATTTTTCATGTACTTACTTTATTTAATAATAAAAAAAAATAAAAAATCCAAATTTTTGGGTCACTTTAATTCATTAGCAGTTGAAAGAGTCCTTTATTTATCTTTATTCTATTTTTTTTTCATTTATTTATTTTTTTTTGTCATTTATTTATTTTTTATGTATTTATTTTTTTATACTTTCTGGCATGTCTTTTCAATGTTTCAGGTCACTTTGAGTAAGTCATTAGAAGTTTGACTTCCTTAGAAGTCCTTTGTTTTATTTTATTTTATTAATTTATTTTTTTAGATACTTTTTGGCATGTTTATTCAACATTTAAGGGCACTTTAAGTAGTTTGACTACCTAAAGATTCCTTTTATTTTATTTTATTTTCCATTTTAATCATTTATGCAGTTTATTACATTTTTTTAGATACTTTTTGGCATGTCCATTCAACATTTAGGGGCACTTTAAGTAGATTGACTACCTAAAGATTCCTTTTATTTTATTATTTTATTTTATTTTATTTTATTTTATTTTATTATTTTATTTTATTTTAT
>NW_015540926.1:769773-779171 GCF_001515605.1 Sinocyclocheilus anshuiensis
TTTTATTTTATTTTATTTTATTTTTTTATTTTTATTTTTTTTTTTATTGACTATTATTTAAAGTGTTTTTTTCTTTAAATGTATTATCGCTTTATTATTATGGTTATGAACGCGTTGTTCTGTCCAGAACTGTTTTTATCTGTTTAAATCCAAGAGAAAGCCTCTCATATCTATTGTATTTCATTGCGGAAAGCCGTTTGCTAATAAATTGTGGTTAAATGCTGATTGTTTTTGCTCTGAATAATCAGTTCTGACTAAACTGCCTCCCATTCGTTGGATCCGTCGGCCGTTTGTCCAGCCGTCGCTGTATCAGCGGATCCTCGTGTCGTCTCACTGTACTAATGGCATGACTTCAGTCTGTCATTCAGACGAGTGATGCTGTGAGAATCTCACAGTCGCTTTAATGGGCTTTTGGTGAGTGTGAGAGAGAAAAGAGTGAAAAAAGAGAAAGAAAACTGACAGAAGAGTGTTTATTTCTGTACTGACGCAAACATCGCTGAATTGTAAAGGTATTTGTTGTGGATTTTGCTGAACTTTTAAGCTGGATGTGATGTATGTGATACACTCAGTTTAGTTCAGGGTCACTTTGAGTAAGTCATTCACTCCCTAACGAGTCCTTTATTCATTTGTTTCTTATTACTAGTTTATTTTGCTGTCAGATGCCTCCTGGTGCATCAGTTTAACATTCAGGGTCACTTTTTGATTGACTACTTTATTTATTTATTTTTTTTCCTTTTTATTTTATTTTGTTTAGATATGATTTTTTTTAAATATATATTTTATTATTTTTTATTTTATTTTCAGATACTTGCTAGCATGACAGGTTAACCTTTAGTGTTGCTTTAAATAAGTCATTAGTAGTTTTATTTTAGTAGTCATTTTATTACTTTTATTTAATTTTTATTATTTTAGTTTATTATTATTTTCAGATGCTTTCTGGCACATCAGTTTAATATTTAGGTTTACTTATAGTAAGTCATTGACAACTTTAGGAGTCCTTTGTTTATTTTATTTGGAATTTTTGTTTGGGTTTTATTTATTTATTTTTTTTTAATACTTTCTAGCATATCAGTTTAATATTTAGAGTCATTTTGAGTAAGTCATTGGTAGTTTTATTTAGTTACATTAGTACTTTTATGTATTTTTTTTAGTTATTTTTTAATATTTCTATTGTTTTATTTTCAGATGCTTTCTGGCAGTCTAATTTTTAGGTTCACTTTGAGTATGTGATTGACTATCTAAAGAGTCCTTATTTTATTTTATTTTACTTTATTTTTATTGTATTGTATTGTATTGTATTGTATTCATTTTCAGATATCTAAAAATAATGCAGTTTCTGGTGCATTTAGGATCACTGAGTAAATCATTATTATTTTTGTTAGAATTTTTATTGACATTATTATTAATTTTATTAATTGTTTTTGTTATTTATATTTTCTATATTTTGATAAAATTTTATATATTTTTAATTTACATATACACTTGTAATGCTTTTTACTTTATTATTATTATATATTCTTTCTTTCTTTTGATTTTAGGGTGAAATGTGACTGGGTTCATGCTTTAATTCACACTCTAATGGAAGTGATTTTTGTTTTTCTCAGTCAGTTCTTGTCATTCAGTGTTAATGTCTGGATTCTTCAGTGTTTTCTGCACAACAGAATTGAAATGAGTCTCCACTGCTGAATAAACTACGTTATGGATCAGTCTTTATGCCAAAAGTCCAATATGGAGCTGAAGTAGAGCAGAAAATCAGTTCAGAATAATTTCATTTTATTAATGACACAAATGACCATGAAAAGCATGTATGTGTCAGCGTCGGTGAGAGCAACGCACTATCATGTGTTTCCCTCTGCATGATAAGGATTCTGGGTAATTTTGTTGGGAAACGATAAGCAGCACCTTTCACAGGGTTTCTGGGCATTGCATTTCATGTGCATTGTGACCATTTTTTCTCCTCTGTAAAGCAGGAATTGGTTTGTTTGTGAAAGCGCTGGAGTTCAGTCTGTCTCTGGATGACGGATTTTGGCTAATTAAAACACCCTCGCTGCAATGAGGGTCATTTCAGAGCGAATCTCATGAAAACCTGTTAAGAAGCGTCTCGGTTTGTTGATTTTGTGGTCGCTGCCTATTTGTGGCAAAGCCTTTAATTTATGCTGTTTTAAAGGAGAAAAACAGCACTATATAACAGTAGTGAGAATCAGCATTGAGAATAATTAGGAGAAAACCTAATGTACAATGTTAAAAGGGAAAAAATCTTAATGATCTTAAATATACTTTACACTTTCTTTTTTTTTCTTTTACATATTTTTTGCACATTTTTCATGTTTTTATTTTATCATTTTATTAAATTTTATTGATTATAAAATAATGATTATTATTATTATTATTAATTCTTCTTATATTTGCTTCTGATTTTTAGGGTGAAGAATCAGTAAAGTCCCCTATATGGTTAAATAATGTCACAGTGCAAAAATCGTTCTTGAATTTTTATTTCAAATATAATTTCCTATGCGTTTCTGTTGATTGTGTGGTGAAATGTGAGCTGGCTGCTGCTTGTTAGTTTTAGCAGCAGATGTGAGCATCTCTCTGGTGTTTATGACTGATAATGGCTCATAATTGCATTGCTGATATATATATATATATATATGAAATATATATGCTCGTGTCGTTACTCTGAACCGGACGCACCTGTGCATCTGCAGGGACGTTTGCTCCTGTTGTCCGATCGTAATCACGTGGATTCATCGAAACAGAAGTAGAGCTGCGGCTGTGGGTCTGACGCTTTAATCTGCCTCTTCAGCAGCATCACAGGCTTTCTGGAGGCAGCTTGATAATGTCAGCGTTTGTTACCCACGATGCATCTTGCTGGGATGTGTAAGCCCTGTGTGCTGATTGAGGAAGAGCGCCGGTCGATTGAGAAGCAGATGAAAGCATCAGCAGGTGATCATCAAGGTCTCGTGACGCTCAGATCTGTCGGGATTAATGGCGCCGAGCGCGTGTAAATGATTAAAGTTAATCAGCGCTCTGCCTGGAGACGTTTAGATCCAATCTCGCGCTTTCATTACATGCAAACAAACGGAGCAGCTTCACCGATATGCTTTAAATCACCTTCACATTAATCAGATGTAGAGGTGAACCTCACAAAAACGTCACTGCTTTAATTATTTATTTATTCAGCATATAAGCTTTAGTGTTTAACCAGTATAGGAATGCATTTATTTAATCAGTATATAAATGCATTTTTATACTGATTAAATCACACAAAATCATGTTACAAACTTACGAAAATGTCACGCTTTTAATTGTATTTTTAAATTGTATTTAATTAAATTTATTCAGTATATAATGTTCAGTATTTAAGCAATATGAATGCATATACTGATTAAATCACACAAAATCATGTCACATTTCCAACCCGATCTCAGGAAAGTGTGTATTAAAAGTACGCCAAATAAAAAGAAACAAAATATTTCTATGGGGTAAATAAATAAACAAACACACACACTGGTGTTTTCACACTTAAGAAAGGCTAGAATATGAATCAGATTCATAAAGGACTTTCTCGGCCTGTGCTTCACAGCAGCATCGGGTTAAGTGCTTCTGAAGGACACGCGTGTAGTAAAGCCAGCGGATTTAAAGGACGGGGCGTGTAAGTGCTGAATGTTAATGTGCCGCTCCTCTAATCCCGCACTCGTGCCATTGTTGCGTAACGCCGCCGCTAATTTGTTCTGCTGTGAACTGGCCGAGTGCTGAAATATACTGTTATGCAACCGCGTGTCTTTAACATTATTTGAGGTCAATGCTAAATGTTTTTCAGACGAAATGCATGCGTCTCAGTGTTTCTCACGGTCATGTGCGTGCTGCTGTGGAGTGTGCTGGGAATCAACTGAATGGTTGCTGTCTCTACCAACATCCAGCGACTACTAAATTGTCCCTAGCAATATTTTTGATAAAACTATTGAATATGTGTGTATGCAAGCACTCTTGTTGTAATTAGGGCTGCATCTGAAGTAGGTCACACCATTGATATTAGCTGAGAAGTTAAAGAAATAAACGGTGCGCTTTTAAGGACTCATATTTAATAGATGTGTGGAGTAAGAACATATAAGAGCCGAAGTGTTTGAAACACACGAGCACAGTTCAGCTGAATGATAAAGTTTATACCCTCTTTAAAGGGTTAGTTCACCCAAAAATGTAATTTTTTTTATTCATAAAGGACTTTCTCGGCCTGTGCTTCACAGCAGCATCGGGTTAAGTGCTTCTGAAGGACACGCGTGTAGTAAAGCCAGCGGATTTAAAGGACGGGGCGTGTAAGTGCTGAATGTTAATGTGCCGCTCCTCTAATCCCGCACTCGTGCCATTGTTGCGTAACGCCGCCGCTAATTTGTTCTGCTGTGAACTGGCCGAGTGCTGAAATATACTGTTATGCAACCGCGTGTCTTTAACATTATTTGAGGTCAATGCTAAATGTTTTTCAGACGAAATGCATGCGTCTCAGTGTTTCTCACGGTCATGTGCGTGCTGCTGTGGAGTGTGCTGGGAATCAACTGAATGGTTGCTGTCTCTACCAACATCCAGCGACTACTAAATTGTCCCTAGCAATATTTTTGATAAAACTATTGAATATGTGTGTATGCAAGCACTCTTGTTGTAATTAGGGCTGCATCTGAAGTAGGTCACACCATTGATATTAGCTGAGAAGTTAAAGAAATAAACGGTGCGCTTTTAAGGACTCATATTTAATAGATGTGTGGAGTAAGAACATATAAGAGCCGAAGTGTTTGAAACACACGAGCACAGTTCAGCTGAATGATAAAGTTTATACCCTCTTTAAAGGGTTAGTTCACCCAAAAATGTAATTTTTTTTTTAAATTAGCCCACAAATTACTCACCCTCAAGTCATCCTAGGTGTATATGACTTTCTTCTTTCAGACGAATCCAGTTTGGCGTGTATATGATAGATATATATGTGTATATGATTGTTTTTATTTGGCGTACTATTTATATGCGTTTCATGAGACCGGGCTCCACATTTCACTCCTAAACAATCTTTAAAAATGCATTAAACAAAATATGGCTATTTTTATTTTATTTTATTTTATTTTACTTTATTTTTTTTATTTTAATTTTATTTTTTATTCTATTTTTTTGCATTGTGACATTATTTTACATATAAGAGCCGAAGTGTTTGAAACACACGAGCACAGTTCAGCTGAATGATAAAGTTTATACCCTCTTTAAAGGGTTAGTTCACCCAAAAATGTAATTTTTTTTTTAAATTAGCCCACAAATTACTCACCCTCAAGTCATCCTAGGTGTATATGACTTTCTTCTTTCAGACGAATCCAGTCGGAGTTATATTAAAAATCGTCTTTGATCTTTCAAGCTGTTTAATGCCACTCAGCGGGTGTTGCATGCTTCAGTCCAAAAGAAGTGAAATAAAAAGCGCCCATCCATGAAAAAAAATGTCTCACACGGCTCCGGGGGGTGAACAAAGGTCTTCTGTAGCGACCTTTAAGCTACAAACGCCATCATAATGCACAATGTTTCCATCTAACGTATTTTGAGCTGCAGCTCATTATATTAATGGAGTGTTTCACTAGTTAGCAGTAAACCGGTTACCTCACCTGAATATGTTCCTAGATTTGTGTTGGATGTTATCTTTGGAATGGAAACATGGATATTTTATTAGTAAATATAATTTTTTTTCCCGCTTATTTCAGTTAATGTCATAACACTAGCGAGCTGAGCCAGTAGTAGTGCTGACAGTGTCGTGTAAACATGACTGAAGTCGCGAAAAGCGGAGGAACACACAAATTGAATAAATTGAGTCATTTATGCTGGAACCACTCCGATTGATTCAAACTCGTGACTCACTAGCAAAATCTATTCAGATGGGGACTTTAGAGCAGGTTTGCGAATCATTTGATTTAGATGGGAACTAAGCTGTATTTTCAGCATCATTACTCCAGTCTTCAGTGTCACATGATCTTCAGAAATCATTCTAATATGCTGCTTTGCTGCTCAAGAAACATTTCTGATTATTATCAATGCTGAAAACAGTTGTGCTGCCCAATATTTTTGTGGAAACCGTGATACATTTTATTTTTCAAGATTCACAGATGAATAGAAAGTTCAAAAGATCAACAATAATTTGAAATAGAAATCTTTTGCAACATCATAAATGTCTTTATACTGTCACTTTTGATCAATTTAATGTGTCCTTGCTAAATAAAAGTATTAATGTCTTTAAGCTTTACACTTTCCAGCTTTTTAAACAAAATTCCTGCTTATATAATGAGCAGCATTTACTATCAGTGTTACATTTGCAGGGAATCTTGCGAGACGCTGTCAGAGAAAGACACTGAGTCAGCTGAAGACAGCTCAGCGCATTATTGATGTGTTCGACTGTATAATGCATCTAAAAATATACCAGCTTTTATCTTTTTTTATTCTTTTTTTTGATGGTAGATACTGAAGAGTGACGCTTTCAAAACATTGATCTGGAAGTAACTGGAATTAAACATGCTGGTTATTCTTGCATTTAACAGATAAGGATCTGCAACGTTATTTAAGGTGTTTTCAGTCAGATAGAAATGTAATTCGGCTCATTTAAGCTCAAGCGGATCTAGAGAGGATTCCTGCTGTTAGTTTGTGTTTTAATAATGATCATAGTAATATTTGGGAGGAAACATGTTCTTTACAGCACTGCTGGGATATAATCAGCTGACTTCTGTCTTCATATGTGTTATATGTTAGGTTATTTCAGGACAGATGTGCCATAATCCTCTAGTTATTCTGGTTATTTTACAGTCGATTCCTCTGAGACTCAGCTTTCCTCATATAACTTTTTCATGCCATTATTACAATGATTTGTAGCTCCTGGGACGTGCATTTTGAGATCATTCATGTCATTTACATATTCTGCCATAGGGTCAGAGGTTTTAGATTCTAATTATTAACACACTTTTCTTTTCTAATCTTCATTTTTAAGGCCCTTTATGATTCTGTTCCAGAGAAATGTGGAGTTCGATGCAGCTCCATGTGTAAAATGTTTTCAATGGTCGAAAACCAAATGTAGGTCACGTTTTTATATTTTATATTTGTATTTAAAGAGCAATGGCTAAAGAACAAAAACAGTTTAATATCTTCAATACTTCTTGAGTTACAGGCATGCAAACTTTGGGAGAAAAAAAGACACAAAGTGCTTTTTCCCATTTTTGAACGGTCACCATTGGCACATAATGCAACAAAGATTGCTAAAGTCAACAGATTTTATTAATAGAGCAACGAATCTCTGTTTAAAAATAATATAGTGATGCTGCAATCTTTCTGAAGTCATTTTTACCCTCCTGGAATTTGGCTCCAAATCTCAGGTGAAAATTACCATTTTGATGCCCCTCTACAAAATTGCCATTTATTTATATATATATATATACACACACACACACATATATATATATATATATATATATAAATGTAATATCCAGGTCATGTTACAGTGATATGGAATGTTCTCATCTTTTCGTTTTTAAAATGCGTGACAAAGCTGAATCACACATGTATGCATTTGCCAGATGCTTTTATTCAAAGTGACTTACATTGCATAGGTTTACATTTGATCAGTCATGCATTCTGTAAGAATTGATCCCATGACTGTGGTGTTGCGAGCACATGCTCTACAGGAATAGCACACATTTTATGAGATTCAAACTAGCTACTGTTAATTTTATATTCATGAATGGTTTTTGTAACACATTGGATGGTTCTTGCTCCCGAGAAAGTGGCGCTCTTTGACTCTCCTGCTGCTGTGTCAAGAGTGTGTGTGTGTGTGTCGGCCTATTTTGTGAAAAATATTTTTTATGTTTTAAATTTGTTAACTATAATCCTGGTTTACTTGGTGCTACGATGGTTTTGATAGTTTTATCCTGCAGTCGTGATATTAGTGTGCACTTGTTGGTTTAGAGCAGGTTATTTGTTTGTTTCGCAGTACTTTGTTGTAAATGTCAGAATCTCACACACACACACACTTCAGTAGTTAAACTCTGTCAATCCTCTGTCATGACACACACACACACGCACACTCACACACACACACACACTTCAGTAGTTCAACTCTGTCAATCCTCTGTCATGACACACACACGCTCTCACACACACACACACACACACACACACACACACAATCTCACACACACAGAAACTTTTTTACTTTCTCAAAAACCTCACTCTGTATGAAAACTGGGGACATGGGGTAATGGTAATGTCCTCATAAGTCACCTTCTCCTTGTAATACCTGTGTCATACCCATGTATGCTGTCACAGTTCTGCTCCTCAGCTTCGGTCTCAGTTTGCTTTAGTGTGTTTCTGCAGACTCAGGCGGCTCTAGAGAGCTGTAGATGCAGATTCCTTCACTCTGACGCTTGAGATGAAATCAGTCCATCATCATCATCTTCATGACGATCAGGGCTTTGGGGAAAACTCCAGCCGCTAGATAACAGCACAGAATCTCAGTCTGAACTCATATCAGTGTCTATCGCAGATGAATCTTTATTGAGTTTCTAACAGTACAGTAAACATCTGAAGCTAATGTGTCTCTCAGAGATTTAATCATGATTTTATGGCCTGAGGTTCACCACAGACGTCTAGGGCGCACTACAGAGTCTACTTGACTGTAAAACTGGATTGCGTGAGAATAAGACGTAGGTTTTATGAGCTGAAATAAATGCAAAAATTCGGAGTTCACTCGTTCTTTATTTTTATATTGTCAGTTTTCTTTTTAATTTCAGTTTTAATTTTTTTTTTTTTTTTTTAATCGTTTTTCTTAATGTCTATATAGTTTTTATTTTTTATTTCAGTTTTAGCTTTAGTTATTTTATTACATCAAGTTAAACTAAATGAAAATGAAATGTTGCTAAAATTTAATTATTTTTTTTTTAATTTAGTCATTTTAGCTTAACATTTCAACTACAAAAAATGTTTTTTATGGTTCTAGTTGAACTATAATATAAAATGCAGGTTTTTTTTTAGCTGAAATGCTCTGTCATGAGACACGCTCGCACACACACACACACACACACACAATCTCTCTCACACACACACAAACACACGCACACGGCTGTATGGAGGGCTGCCAGGTTAAAGCTCCTGACCCAGAGACAGTGATTAATGGGCTCTGAGAGGGAGTTTCTGCTCCAGAACTTCGCCTCGCACACAAACACTGCATTTTAAGGCATCATGGGCTTTTCCTCTGTGCTGCCGGATCTGGGTTCATGTGATTTATTGTAATGAGTTGTAATTTAAGCTTTCAGGCCGTCTGTATGAAGGTAGAATGACGTCAAAAAGATTTGCATACGCAGGGTAAGAGTTGTGGAAGTGTACATAAGACTGTAAGC